>NC_056725.1:1789753688-1789878688 GCF_019279795.1 Protopterus annectens | reverse complement strand
ACAATTTTTTGTGAGAGAAAGGTTAGTTTGCTTTTGCTTTCTTGTATTTTATATTACTATATTGCCTTCTTCTATTTTGTATACTGTGATTTTTTTATGCTGTGTTTTACTTGTATTTTGCTTTTAATTGCATATTAAATCTAGGAAAGAGACCACAGATGTGTGTTTTGTGAGTCACACAGAAATTGTTTATCACCCTTGCACTCTGGAGCTGTTTTTTTTTTTTAATTCCAGTGTCTTTCTCGTTGCATACCCTTTCTGTAAATTTGACCACATACCTTCCCTCTCCCCTTTGGCTGTTGTGAGTAAGCTCAAAATTATCATTTTGTGAAATCACCCCCCCCCCCCCTTCAACTATTTAAATTTATTGGCAATTCTACTGTATTCCATAGAACCAGAATACAAAGTGCCCACCACCTTTCCATAGAACCAGAATACAAAGTGCCCACCCCCTTCCAATCTATCTTGCTCTTTTAAAATTAGTGGCTCTCCACTCAGCTAAAGCTTAAGTTACCCCCTCTTTCATATCTAACTGCTTAGTGCACAAAGCAGTTCTTAGGATATTAACCCATTTTCCCCATCTTACCTTTAAAATGTGAAACATCTACTGCAAGATCAGTTACTGGAGAGCCCACATTCTGCCTCTCATTAGTCATCTTGGGATTAGTGCTTCTGGTGAGAGAAGGAGCACGTGGACATTATTTCCTGGAGACTGCTGATCATCAAAAAGCCTAATAACTGCTTCATATGTGCCAGCTTAAAATTTGTGCTTATATTCCGCTCCTGGTAGAGAGAAAGAGCAGAGGGCATCAATTCCTGACTGTTTCTGGTTGGGCAGTGAGTGTTTGAGCTTGATGTTTCTGATTGGTCTGTTTGCTATTCAATGCATCTACCAGGAAAAGGCTACAACAAACCAACAAACTCTTGATCATCTGGGACAAGACTGTGGATCATAAAACAGGCTGTGGCCAGCTTCTCATCTTGGTATTAGTGCTGTTTTGCTTCTGATGAGAGAAGAAGCAAAATATCATTGTTTCTCAGCAGAGTGAAGCTGTGGTGAGACCAGCACTAATAGTAGCCATTCATGTGACTCTTCTTTTCATCATTCTTGATAAGCTAATTCTTTGTTTTTAGTAAGTACTGCTTGATTTTATTTATTTTTTATTTATTTAACATTTGTTTACCAGGAAAGCTCAATTGAGACAGAGCCCATTTTCAATGGGGCCCAGGGAGAAAGGCTCCAGATGCATGTCTTTGGAATGTGGGAGGAAACCAAAGCACCCAGAGGGAATGCACGTGAACCAGAGAGGACATGCAGACTCCACACAGAAGACATCCCAGATGAGAATCGAACTGGAGAACCTCTTGCTGTGAGGTGACAATGCTAACCTCTGCACCATTATAACTTCAGAATATCTTCCTATATAATTCATCCTTAAATTTTCATGGTTTACTTATTAGTTTCCCCTGAAGTGCTCAGCAGCACCCTGTATAGACACAGACACCTCGAGTGACATTTTTCCTGTAAAAGCTGACTGAAATTTCATCAAAAAATAGTTGCACACAGGATAACTAGTTAGCAGTGAGAAGCACTGTCCACATAGTTGCAGATGTATACTCCTGACATTGCTATATATTTTCACTGTAACTGTCTAATCACTAAAAAAAGGTCTGTTGCCATAGACATGAACTTTCTCACTATTTCTGTTACCAGCTTGCTAGATATGGGCATCATGAGGCAATGTAGAAATTGCCTCATGTTTACTGACAACCAGTTAATTCTCAAACAAACTGATATGGTATGTGAGATATGTATCTGGAAAGCACTCCTAATGTCAATAAGGTTGTCATTAGTACACATGCTGTACCCATCACACACAATTCAAAGCAGACATATAGACCCACATATGCTAATGCACTAAACCCCAAAGACATCATAGATGAAGTATACATAATAAATACCCTCAGCAGCCCTGAATGCACTCTTTGAAAAGAACAGCCACATCAATGCATACAGCCACATCTCATGGAGCCTCTACTTCTACACCTATAAGGCAAGCCACCACACAATCCAACATCCTAGTTATTGGAGACTCTATCGTGAGACACACTGATGTCCCACTCACTAGGCTGAGCAAGCAGAAAGTCATGGTCAGGTGCTTATCAGGGGATAGGATCCACCACATTACACACACAATCAGGTCATTGGACCACAAGTACCAGGATGACTCAGTCTTAGTCTGTGTGGGAGTAAATGACCTGAGATGTACCTCCATAGACTGCATGAAGAGAGGCATCATGGAGCTCTTAGAATATGGAACCAGGCTGGTATGAGCCTAGCACTGAGCAGCATATTACCTTCTCCAAGGATGATGCCACAATATGAACAAAAGATGATTGATTTTAATAATTGGCTTAGTATCTGGCGTCATTCTAAGAGGGTAGAATATCTGTCGGCATGGAAGGAGATGGTCAACAGACCACACTGCTTTGTCAGGGATGGTCTGCACCTCTCCCCTATAGGCTTTCAAATATTAGCTAAAACATTGTCTTCCCCCATAATGCCTTTTTTAGGCAATGCCAAACCAAAAGTACTTCCAACATAGCAAATCAAAACTAAGAAAATCTAAAAGTATTACTGCTCAATGCTAGGAGTCTAAACAAAAAAAACTCCCCTCCCTAGAAGCTCTCTTCACCCTAGAGAATGCTGATATCTGTGTGGTCACTGAGATGTGGTATAAAAACGTGGAGAGTGCAATGACAATGCAAGGTTATAATACCTTCCACTCATTTAGACCAGCAACTACACAGACAGGGACTAAAAGTGGAGGTGTTTCAATTTATATCAAAAATAAATATGTCTTAAGGCTCATAAACAGGGCAAAGCACTTGAGCTTCTCTATGTTCAGATCACCATAGGCAAAATCCAATACCACCTCCTTACAAGTTATAGGACCCCTCTATGACACAGGAAACCCATACCATGTATTTAAACTTATTGGAAACACTCACCATCCAACCCAATATCATATTCATGTCTGAATTTAATTACCTCAGTGTTAACTGGGAATCCTATATGATACCAAATGTACAGGCACAGTGGTTCTGGGATTTTGTAAACATAAACTCACTGGACCAGACTGTCAATATACCAATCGGGTTCAACCATACTGGATCTGGTCCTCAATGATATGGGAGAGTGCTGCACATTCCCTTTTGTAATGTCTTCCCTAGTAAAGTCAGACCAGAAAATAGTCTCCTTTGAAGTAAAGATAAAACCTGAACCCCCAGCTAACCCTGGAATATTTAGGAACTACTCTAAGGCTAACTTCCTGCTATAAGTGATAACCTGGCAAACTTTCAAGCCCCCATAAACCCTGAGAACACTGTTACATATGCAGAACTGTTCACAGAAACCCTGTACAAGCATGTTAATAGCTGTTAAAGATAACTGTATCCACTAGGAATAAGTACAGATCTAACTCAGAAAGCAAGCCACTCTGGTGGAATCACAAAATCAATTGGCTGTATAACAGAAGGAAGAAAATCATGTCAAAAATTAGAAGGTGCAGCATCCAGCAGGATAAAAGCACTCTCATCAAACTCAACAAACGACTCAAAGGACAAGTAAAGTCTACCAAAATGAAATTTGAGGTAAATTTGGCCTCTCAGGCCAAGGGCAATCACAAGATATTTTTTAGCAATGTCCGCAACCTCAAAGGCAATACACAATTATGTGCAGAGGTCATTTGTAAATGGAGCCACCTATACTTAGCCAAAAGATATAGCAAACCTACTGGCCAATAAATTCAGCTCCAACTTTACCCCTTTCTCCCCCTCAACCTTCCCTCAGGAAATGCCATCAAATACAACTCCCTCTGCTATCACTAGGGAACAGGTCCTTAATTCTCTCTCTAAGGCCAAGAACACTGCATCAATAGGAACAGACAGTATCCAAGGATGTCTTCTAAATAGCATGAAACATGACCTAACAGTCTCTCTGGAACTGCTATGTTTCTGTAGCCTCCAAATAGGCTTCATGCCTCATGAATGGAGAGCAGCAAGTCACCCCTCTGTACAAAGGTGGGTCATCTATAGACCCTGGAAACTACAGACCCATAAGTCTCACTAATCTTATATGCAAAGACATAGAAAGAATTATCATGCAAATGATCAATAATGATACAGTAAACCTTCAGATACAGGACCCAACCCAGTTTGGTTTCAAGGGCAGGTCATGCCTACTCAACCTGGTGGACTTCTTTGAGAAGGTCACCAAAGCAATGGGTGAGGACAAAATGGTTCACATTGCCTACATTGACTTGGCCAAGGCATTTGACACAATACCCTACTCAGGCATTGCTGACAAACTCAAGAGGTTAGGTACAAACCTGTATGTCACCAGGTGGATAGCCAACTGGCTCACAGACAGGACCCAGGTAGTAAGAATTGGGGAGTCCTCCTTTACAGAGAGGCCAGTCACAAGTGGAGTTCCTCAGGGATCAGTCCTTGGACCACTCTTTTTTTGCATTAATTTCTCTGAAGTCTAGGCCAATGTCAATGGTCTCTGGCTGACTAAATATGCAGATGATTACAAGTAGGTAGCTGTCATTAAATCCCACGCCAACACAAGTGTACTCCATGAAGGACTGACACAGACAAACAACTGGTGTCAGAGCCATGGACTAAAACTAAATACCAAGAAAAGCATAACAGTATCCTTTGGGAAGTCATATACCCCTGGTAGCTATCATATTGAAAACACACCCCTTAGAGTTGACTCAGTAGTTGGAGACTTAGGAACACACATAGACAGCAATCTAGCCTTTGACCATCATCTGTCTACAGTAGTGAGCAAATCATTCAATATTGCACAAGTTATAAACAAGAATATGGCATCTAGGTCCAAGGAAGTCATTTTCTTCTACTGTATTTGGCATTCATCAGACCTATCGTTGAGTATAATGCCCCCTTTGGTATGTTCCTAACCATGGATTTCCAACAACTAGAACATCCACAGAGGTTCCTCACTATTAGGTAACATATCCTTTGCAGATCACCTCAAGGCTCTGTCCTTGTATTCAACTCCTATAGGCTTTTGAGGGGAGATCTATGGCTGGCATACAGGGCATTGTCAGATCCCACTCTGATGGATATCCTGCATATCCACAAAACAAACAGCACAAGAATTACCCATTCTAAAGACTTACACCTTGCCTCTGATATAAATAGGGCCTGCTGGAGAGACAGGTATATATCCCAGGGACTACCCCTTCTCTGGAGCAGACTCCCCATCCATGTGAAGTGTAACTTGGACAATTGGATGGGGAACAGGAAATTCATCCCTAGTTTGGCACCTATGTCTGTAATGGCCACAAGCAACCTGTAAATGGTTCATCTCTGAGGCTCCAGCTTATTAATGTTTCATCTCTCAACCCCCTGCTTACACTTATCAAAGGTACCAGAACTTGTCAGAGATTTGGGATGCATGGCTACACTTAAAAAGACCCTTGTGGTCATTAGCCTAGCAAAAAACAATGAATATGAACCTTTATTCCCCCATACACATGTTTTGGGGATTACTGCACTCAACATTTTCAATCATAAGGCAAATTGCACTGGTAACATAGTAAGTCCCCTTTTATAATCTCAAGGGAAACAAAAGTCCCCTGTGCCTTTTTATGCAAGTCATTGAATAAAACGTAGTGTCAATATTAGCTCTATAATATTTTCCATGAGCCAAAAGTTGAGCCAGACCCTCATCATGCAGTACAACTGCACTTAACAGAATGCCTATTCTGTGTCTATGGTTGCTATTTCTAACTGTTCCTGATTGCCTTGTGCTGCCTTCTTCATTTTCAAGTGTTCATCTCTCTTCCATACAGCCACACTGATTATAGGTAAGTAAGCCCAGATTTCTGTTGGTCAATCCAGTAGCAATAACAGACATAAATATTTTATAATTGTGGCTTAGTATAGATTCTGGTCTGTTAGATAACACCACACTGAGGACTTTGCCACCCACCAGCAGTACCACTACTATTACTTGTTTCCATGATTGGAATATTGGCTGTGCAGTAATAACTTCATTAAACACCCCCACCGGATAAGGCACGGCAATATCTTTATTATATTTCCAAATGTCTGCCAGTAGCTGATCACTCCTCCGGGTCTTAGTCAAAACCTGCCATTACATCATTTATATTTCCTCCATGTTAAGCAATGTCATCAAAGCATTTTGCCTGCTCTTCTAGTACCTTCGGCATCCCCAGCTGCCATAAATAATACTGAACATCCTTTGCATTGTCCCCCCCTTTAGGGTTAGTAGTATATAAATTCAAGTAATAATCTCTAAATATCGCTGCTGTCTCTACTGGATCTCTCATTAATGAAGCCATAGCCTTAGATCCAACCCTGGCATAATTATTTGTGTCCTTTGTTGTCTCAAACACACTACTAAATCTTTTACTCCCACCACATGACCAGCTCGGTGGCTCTTCTACCCACACCCAGTTGGTGCCTTCATTTCTTGGAAAAGAGCCAGACATTCCCAGGCCTGGCAAGGACCAAACAGCCATTCATTCCTGCCTGGGTAGCTCAATTAACCAATTCATTTCTCATCAGCAATAGTCAGGTGGTAGGGAATGAGTCAGCTCATTGGTCCTGTAATATAGCCTGTTTCTCCTGTGATGAAGCATCCCACTCATGATGGCACTATGAGCTCTGCTGCATGCATGTTGGCAGCCACAGGCAGAGTGCATCTGCAAACTCATGCAGCTATATACATATTCATGATCACAACACATACCAATAGGGTTGTTCTTCATGGGTGCAATACTTACTGCCTCCACTAGATGCCATCCATGTGACGAGCCAGACCCACCTCCCTCTCCTAGGAGGGACAAAACAGCAGCAACCTGTCAGTCCTGTGCCATCTGTCCAGCTTCATAAGACACCTGAGCCATTAGCTGAAGTTGGTCACCTGGGCTGTAGTCAGGGCTTTATCCCCCTATGCCACCAAAGCTGTCTGCCACCAAATCATTTTAACATTCAGGAGAATTGTAAGAAAATATGTCACTAGACGTTCATTTAAGAAATCATATATCTACCCAAGGCATTATTAATTTCTTGTGTAACACCCTTCATTTAATAATAATGTGATCATTCAATATGAGCTTAACCTCAACAGCCTTCAACTTTTCTTTTTTCCCATTTAAATATTCCTTAATCTTTCTTGAAAGGTCTGCAATATATTTTGTAAATTCATTTGCTACTCCGTTTTATCTGATTGCAGCTCTCAGACTGGGAATGACTCTCTCTAATAAATGTAACTATTATTTCTGTTACAAGATCTTGCTACATTTTGCAAATCTCTTCATTTTTAAGTGGTACAGTTGGAAATTCTAGTGATGGTTTGATCTCTATGGCCTGAGGATTTGCAGCTGACTCTCCAGGGAAGTGTGATCAGACGTCACTGTGGGAGGTGTACAAACATTACTACCAGATTCATCTACTTCTTTGATGTGTATATTTTATCAGTTTAGGAACTCAATGTTCTTGGAGTAGTAGGTACAATGAGATTTCTTCCCTACTATTATAGATATGTCAGTCAAGTCCATGACTCTAATATAGATCTCCAATGTCTGGATTGCTAGAGTAATGGAGATAACTGCAGGGCCACCTTGCACATCTCCTACACATGGCAATATATGATGTAAGGTACCTGGTAGAACATACACAAAGAAAACAGTCAGTTTGGTCCCATCCAAATAAACTCTGTTTCTTACGAACAGCCATTCTCATCTATCAGTGCTTCTTCCCCTGCAAGGAGAGGCATTCTGGGTATGGCAGGTATCTCACACCTACCTTTAGCACTGTGAAAAATGGATGCTACACCCTTTGATCAGATGCAATGAATGAATGCTTTGTGTTTACATTTATCAGAATGTGCCTCATTAATTGCCACTGTCCATGGATGGAAGTGTTTTACGTAGGTCATTATTCTTTTTTCCTAGTCAGGTTGTCATCGTATTTACCTTCCAAGTTAACAGTCTCATCCCATATCTGTCATATATCATCTTCTCAGACTTTTTGTCAGATGTTCCCACAACATTATGATAATGTTAAAACCACCAGGCCACTTTCTGTTGCTGGACATAATTGCATCACATATATCATTAAACTTTAAGCCACCTGAATAATGTATCAATAAAATTTTCCCCAAATTGCCTATTACAAAAACTATGTACAAAATTAGCCACACAAACATATGTATTGTAGTCCCATCTCAAAAAAAAAAAAAAAAACTAGTTACTAGCTCTGTACTAGAATCAATCTCCTTCTCTTAGCAAACAGGCAGCGCTATGCCTGTACAGCCAGTTTTTAGTCCTTCACCTGGTCATCCCCACGTTTCTATCTTATTCATGTAGCTGGACTAAGCAGCAGACCAGTTATTCAAAAAGAAGCTCTAAACTCTTACAACAATTAACCCCCCACACACACAGCCATTCCTTTCCACAAAAACTCTAGTGCATGTATAACAAATATATATTAGCATTACTGTTTCCAAAAAAAATCCCCAAATTATACCTCTAGAGGAAGGAAAAGAGGCACAGACAGTGCAGTAGTGCATCTGAGATAGAAAGGAATATTTTCTAAACGACAATGTGTTTCCATGGGCTTCACATGGTGACCTCTTAGCTCTTACAATGGTTTAACGATTCAGCATGTTAACTTGTCATTTAACAGTAGTACCATTATTACATGATACCATCCATTCAGCCATGCTAGAAACATGATAACACACTCCCTAGAGATTCACTTAAATTGGATTATATCTCTACTACACTCTTAGGCAACCTATGTAACAAAAATGTGACTTTATCTTTTACAAGACTGCACCATAATTGATTTGTGGTCTCCTCCACTTCAGGTATTTCCCTTTTCTAGTAGCAGTTTATTTTTTAATTGTTCTATGCATAGAAAGAAAATAAGACAATAACATTTATACTTACTACATAATATCTACTTAATGATTAAAAGTTCTAAATATAGCATATAAAATAGATAAGCCATGCTTTAATACAAATTGTGTCCAATTAAGCAGAATGAACAGACGGGTATACTTTAAGAGCTCAGATTTCTCTGTACTTGCAGTTGTGTTGCAAATGCTGGCTTATCAACTACTTCAGTGTTTTTTTTACCTTATGACATGGCTTCACTGACATGTCCAATGTTTCACTTCTTAGGATCGTTACTTACTTCACATAAACTAAGAGAAACTGTTGAAGTGGAGCAAAACAATCAAAAACAAAAGCAGGAGGCGAGGCAGTCAGAAATAGCACCAAAACTCCAAGTCCAATGGTAAGTTGAACGCAGCTTTATTAAAATCCAGTAGCGTTTTCACTGCTAAAAAAGAGTTGCAGCTTCTTCAGAACAAACAAACAAAGTGAATATTAGCGCCAAATATTTAAGAGGAAATCAGAGGTGTGGCAATGACATCACTTCCTCTAGTGTGCTATTTCACTTTAAATTCACAATCAGCAAAATAAAATCTAGCGTTTACATCAACATAAAACTAAAAAACATCAAGTTATAAGCACAATGTTACAACCTTCATATTAAAAATTGAAAATTGAAATCTACTTTAGATTTAAATGAATTATAAAATTAGAAGTTGTCAAGTTGTATCGATATATATATATATTCTAACTTGCAACTAGTGTAAAATAACTTCTTTTGTAACTTAAAATTATTTCACTAGATCACACTAAAGAAATAGTAGACTTGTCTAATGACATATACATATAAATCAGTATTATGAAAATTATGAAAGTATAAACAAACATATTCTGAAAATACTATCTCATGTAACTTTTTAACTTTAGGATTGCTGCTATGTTGCAGTTCTCATTTAAACCTGGGTCACTGAATGCATCGAGCCTTATTTGCCATTCCAATTCTCTAAATTCTAGCATCAGTGTAAGTGGACCACCTCTGATGCTAGGTGGTATAGTCAATGGCCATAAAATGAAATTTATGGCCAGGATTTCTGGAAATGTGTTTTGATAAGGCACTGTCCATTTTCCCAGTTCTAATTGCGTAGTTGTGTTGGTAAATCCGCTCCCGGAATTTCCGGTCGGTTTTGCCTATATAGAATCCGGGACAGTAGTCACAAAAAGCTGCATACACCACTGATCTGGTCTCACAATTGATTTTGTGGTGGATTGTGTATCTTTTATTTCTGATGGTAAATGTTTCACCTGATTTTACTAGCCCACACCAGTTACATGAGCCACAGCTAGCAGAGCCCTTGTACCTAGTAAAGGAGTTCATAGAGTGGTTCCTTTGTAGGATTTCCTTTATGTTTGTACCCCTTCTATAGACTACTCTTGGGCAAGCCCCTAGCTTATTCGATAAGAAAGAGTCACTGTTGATGAGGTACCAGTTCTTACAAATGGAAGACCATATTAATTTAGATTCCATGTTGAAGGTAGAAATGAAGCTAGTTGAAAATTTCTTGTCCCCCTTCTTCACTATTCTTTTATCTAATCTGTTGTAGATTTAGTTTTCGTTCCCACCTTCTACAATATCAGATGACATAACGGGTACATCCATTTGCATGTTTTCATCCAAAAGTGGCTTGTAGAAGCCAGTGGATCTTTTAGTGTCAACTTCTTCAATGATCATGTCAACAAGGGTTACTGGGTACCCTCTGTTGGTAAATAGATCTCTCAAGAAATTACATTCCTTTTGAAAAGCTGTGTAAGTACTGCACATTCTCACTGCTCTGACCACCTGTCCTTTGAAGATGGAACGTTTTTGTTTATAAGGGTGGAAACTAGAAAAGTGCAGTAATGAATTGCAATAAGTTGGTTTTCTAAAAATCGAGGAGCATAACTTTCCTCTTGTTGAATCTTTGACCAGTTTGACATCCAAGTAATCGATCTCATTCATGGAAAAGTGATGAGTAAATTTAAGGAAAGAGGTTGTTTGATTGATATACTTGACTAGTGTTTCTGCTTCTACGGCGTCACCCCGAAATAGTATAAAAATGTCATCAAGAAACCTTGTGTAAAAAGTCAAGTGATGTTTAAATTCAGGATGATCCAATATGAACCTCTTTTCCCAAAAAGCCATGAAGAGATTTGCCACACTTGTACCACAGGGGGACCCCATAGCAATTCCTTGTTTTTGAAGATAATGTGTTTTGTCAAAAATGAAGAAGTTGGAACTTAGGATTATATCTAATAGTTCCGTAACTAAATCAATATCATTCTGTGGAGCTCCAAGATCTTTCAGCATAAGTCCTATCCACTCAGTGGCTTCCTGGTGTGGAATAGAAGTGTAGAGATCCACTACATCGATGGTTAGAAAGTTGTTTCTTGAGTCATATTCAATGTTATTAATGCTAGATAAGAGAGACCAGGAGTCCTTGCATACAACTGGAATCAATGTGATATATTTAGCAAGGATATTGTCAATCAGTCTAGCAGAAGGATGGGTCATTGAAGACCTACCATCGATCAAGGCTCTCATCGGGGGGTTCCCAAGATCTTTATGGATCTTGGGAATCCCGAACATAACTGGTACTTTTGGGAATGCGATGTCTATGAAGTTATACGTGTCAACATCTATTTTACCTGCTAAAAACAGGTCTCTGTAGTAGCCTCTATTTCTTTTGTAGGTCAGATTCATCTCATTAAGGGAAGATGGACTGTACGCTGGAGAATCCAAGACAATGGACATTTTTTCAACATATTTCCAATTATCCAGAATTACCAATCCACCCCCTTTATCAGGCTTAATGACTCGAACAGGAAGTTGGCTGAGGTGGTTCAAAGCTTGACTTTGCTCCTTAGTTATATTAAACATGGAAGAGTTGTTGTTATATCTACCAGTCCTGAACAGGTGTCTCAAGTCAACTTCACATGCTTTTTCAAAATTGAGTAAACTTGTGTGGAGAGGTGGGTTGAACACACTGGACAGTTTTAACCCAATGTGGGGGACATGGTTTTCATTGTTGTAAAGCACATCTAAATTGAGCCTTCTAACAAAACATTTCAAATCCAAGATTGTTTCAGTTAAATTACAGTGCCTGCTCGGAATAAATGTATTACCAAGACTCAGTAATTCAATCAAGTCAAGATCAAGCAATATTTCTGAAAAGTTATGAATTTTAAAGTCACCTTTCGTGTTGGATAAAATTCGTGGCAGGCCCTCTTGGGAGGCATCTTCGGGTGTGGGAGGGTTGGATGAAGAATTCCCTTCCAATAAATCCAAACGACTTACACATTCTGCACTCTCTTCTTGTTCTGAGGATATCTCTGTGGCTGTGGCCCTAAAAAATGATTGCTGTTCTTTCTTGATCTATTATTCTTGAAAGAATTATTCGAGTAGTTATTCCTACCATTGTTAAAATTCTTTTCTTTTAGTCTGTTACTACATCTTATTCCATTGCTTGGACCTTCTCCAGTGTCTTCCCTTGTGAAGTCATCATCTGAAAATACCATCTGATCATTGGGGGCTGGAGGGTCCGCTGTGGGGTCTCTGGTAGGAGCCTCTCTTGACTTAGAAACATGTAGTTTGGGATAGGCTTGATTTTGTTGATATGCTGTTCTATCCCTTACCAATTTCTTGGACTTATTTTGTTTTAGTTTCAATAGTAAAGAGTCTATACTGTTGAAAATACGATTGTAGTCGTATTTATAATGTAGAAAGTTAATATCAGATTTAATGACATCATCCAGTATATTGATTTCCGTTGTGAGTTTATTGATATTAATTCTGTAGTGTTTGAGTAGTAATTCCAACAATTGTATGCCCTGTTGTTGGAACAAGTCATTTAGGTCAGTGAGGTACCCTAAATCATTGACCAGACATGAAGGTGAAAAAACACTACGTAAACCCTTTGGAATGATGTTTACATTAATACATTGTTGGAAGTAAGAAACTTCCAGTTGTAACTTTTTTACTTTCAATAGTTTCAAATCCAACAGTTTCAAGTCGTTCATGATAGTATCCTTAAAATCATTTGTTGCACCCATAGCCGGTCGCTCCGTAGAATCGTTTTGCGATTAAACTATGTAGGGGGCCACCACTACCCTCATCAAACATACTTTCATGTATAGTTCCAAAGTTCTTATGAATTCCCAAAAATTTAAGACTCTTGAGGGGAAAACCCTTAAATAAAGCAGAGTATAGCATCATGAATTTAAACTTCCTTAAGAAACACTAATGTATTTTTACCAGAAATTGAGAATATTTAATGAAAATTGACTTTTCCCTATATATATATATATATATATATATATATATATATATATATATATATATTGTATTTTACCAAGGCCTTGTCAGTAGAGAGAAAATGTAATAATTTAACTGAAAAGTCTCAAATCTAACTGGAATATGACAACATAGCCTAGCTGTGACCACAGGCAATTGCTAAAATATTCTGTGCACTCTCAGTTTTAGTATGACATGCCTGTTTGCCTAAGTCACCAATTGTTTCTTCATGGATATCACACAGTCAGTCTTTCTTCTTTCCCTAGAGCCCCTGTCACTCAAATGTCCTTGCTTCAGGACTTGTCTTCTTTGTCAGCTTGCTACCCTTTAACATTTCTGAGTTAGCCTCCAAGTTTATGCACTGATCCTTTAATGGTTTATTTTCCTATTGTAAGGCAGAGATGCTGCAAAAGTGATCAGTTAACATCTTAGAAACGGGTTCCTTTTCTATATGTTCTCTATAAAATTGTACAAATTGATATCAACATTTGATTTCCATCTAAGATTTGCTGTATAGCAACATTTGTAGAGTCATTGGTTACAATCACTACCTATCTTTTATTGCGTGCAGCAGCTGCCTTCTTCCTGCCCACCATATGACTGATCAGTAGTGCTGGCATATCAGTGGCTTTTAATCTGTTCTCTTATTTGTCAGTTTCTTGTACTCTTTTGACATGAGTGCAAAACAATCCACCACACAATAGCTCTTCTGATGACTTTTATGTGGATTAATAGCAATTTTTAAACCAGTTACATTGATTTAGCTTGGAAGTCACCAGAGGAATCAACTGGCCTTCACTGCAACATTGCAGGAATCCTTGCTCTTTCCTTTGAAATCAGAATTACTTGACGTGCTGTGTTTTTGGCTTATAATCTCAATGTGTCTTTGTTCCGTAGAAAGCAAATAACAACTACTCATACTCACACCGTCCTCCAGTGGTTTGTATAAAAGAGCGCTACAGGTTTGTTTCTATATCTTATCCTACCCCTCAGTGGTGCTGTACACCAAACACCTAGACTCACTGACTACTCCCAGCCCCAACATAACTTCCTTTTTTTCTGATTTGTAGCCAAAGTTACATAAGTAAAGATGCAACACATACAATAAACTTATTACATATGAAGATTAAATGGATTAGTTGATGATATAAGCAGAGTGCATTACTCTGGAGATGGTTATTTTTCTTGATAGCTCACTTTTACACTTTTAACTTTATTAAGGTGTGTGAAAGTGGGACATATGTTCCTCCTGTACTGGTCAAAATACTGCATTTGTAAAAACTACATGGCATTAAAGCAACTTCTACTACACAGTGGGAAACATCAGCCTTTGTTCTAGTTGAACCTGCATAATAATACAGTCTACATTTTGACCAGATGATGTCTGCTTTCAGGGCCAGTGTTAACAACACTGGGAACCAATGTGGGCCATTTTGGTAGGTCCTTACTCCAACAAGGGAAGAGTTAATTAGAAGAAAGAATCTTTCTGGATATGAGGCTAGCCTCTGAAACTGCAGACTACTACATTATTGTCCAAACAGAAAACATAATGTTTAGGGCAATTTCAGGTTTTTTTCTCTGATGCAGGTGTATTCAAAACTGGAGTACCACAATATTCTTTATTTAGGCTTATTTTTTAAAACTCTTTATGGATGTCCTTCCTCTTGACCTGCCTAATTTTAGGTACTTTTATTTGATATGGGTATCATGAAAACTACAGTATACAGTTTTTTTTTATTCTGGCATGTTCTTTTTTGAACTGTTTATGGATAACCTTTGTCTTAACCTGGACTGTTTCCATTAATTATAAACCCATATGCATAGCTTCTGGAAGGTAAGAGCTGTCTATAAAAAAAAGGATTAGAAAATGATTTCAACAAACTCTGGACCTGGGTAATGAGGAATACATTGAATTTAATTCTAGAAAGACTGCAACAATGCTCTGTAGTACTCCTCAGAAGAAGACTGAAGAACACACCCTCTTTCCATGTCCTTGATCGACTTAATGCCTATATCTTTCGCATCCACACGTAAAATACTTTTAATAGCCCTTTCATGCATACCCCCATCAGGAACTACTGTGGATAAAGTACTAGAACAAGTCAAGCTGGTTTGCAAGCAAACATACTTATTTTCATTTGAATGTAGGAAAACCATATTCTTCAGTTTTTCTGTATCAAATTTAAAGTATGCTCTTCGGTTGTAGCTCTATGCTCCATGCAAAATACTAACATTTTACAAACATCAGTGATAAGAATGGGAGATTCCTCTCCATTTCAGACTATTGCAAACAATTCTACCTGTCTTTGCAAAAGGCTTATTGGACTGCCATTATTGAAAACACCACCAGCTTGCTGCTCTCACTTGCAAACTCACACACTTTTTTTTTTTGCCTCCATCCCCAGTAGTAAATTGCCTGAAAATTAAACCCTGCAGTTACCCATTATACACCCAAGACTAAGGTGTCCTTCTTATGAGAGACCACCTTTGGCACTAGCATTAGAGTGATGGACATTTAGCAAAACAAGGAGACTCGGCTTCCCTCATAAAAAATGCACACAATTTTGTTTTATTCAAGTTAAAACTGCTTATGAATGTACTCATTTTAGAGAAAATGGATTACTCTTACAAGGTTGGTAGTATCATCTGGAGAGCATAATGTGAACTTTTACCACTTCTTAGAGCATGGCTGACCTGTACATCAACACCCTGGCTGAAAAATTAATGGTCTCCAGCAGGATATTAATTTAGAGGTAATGCCCACTGAAAAACAAGTCACCCTCTTCACAACAGCATATTAAGCTGACATGATGCTCAAAAAGAAATCAAGCAAAGGGATGCCATTTTCTATACTCGTTAAACAATTCTTTGCTGTTTAGTGAGATTTAGATTAAAAAAAGGTAAAAATATGACTAAAAAGGATCATTATGTGTGCATTTGTATGTGCATATGTGTGTGTGTGTGTGTGTGTGTGTGTGTTTGTGAGTGCACGCGCACTCGTGTGTGAGCAACTGCATGTGTTTGATAAAAAGAGAGAGAGAGCATAAGTGAGAGAGACAGAGACTGAGACAAGTGCATTTAGGTACTCCATCAATGTACATTCCCTTTGCAATGAGACGTAAGAAACTCTAATTTCTGACATTATTAACTGTTTTTAATCTTAAGTGATTTTCCACCAGATTATTCTGTGTGGACAAAACATTATTATATGGCAAAAATCAAGGCACTAAAAAGGCATGTGTGTGAGTGGCAGAGGGGAGGGGGTGGGGTACAGTTGCAATGCCTTGCACTCTATGATTTTTTTCCCCTTTCCTTTGCTTACAGTAAGACAACTGAGGTGTATGCAGTTAAAGTTGTAACTGCTGGGCATGTGTGTGTGTGTGTGTGTAGACATTACTTACTTAACTTATATCTTAGATGTAATATCCTTCCTTCAAAAACTATTATGTGTTACAGTAAGTTTAAAACATTTTAGGCAGCATAATTATTTTATATCAAAAATGTAAAAAAGTATATAATATTAAAAAATGTAAATAAAATAAATGCAAAGCAATGTAATAGAATACCTATTCCCAAAGTGCAGTAATACCTTCCAGGTTGTGCGTTATTTGGAAAATAATGCCCTTCCAGTGATGTAGAGGATGGTCATTATTTCCCAAATAGCACACATCCTGCCAGGTACTGTTGCTTGCTTGACATTGCATGCTTTCCTTCACATTCAATATTATATCATCGTTGTAGTTTTATGTCATCTTCCATGACCTGTGTCCTGCATTGAACCTAGATTGTTTAAGCTATGTGTTGGAACTCTACAAGTTTTTAACAATGAATTGAAGCACTGAGTGTAGTCACGATAAGCAACTTAAATTGAAACTGTGTGTTAAAACTCACTGGTTTTCTAAACCAATAAGTCAATTCAACTACATCTCTATGCTCAAGTCATTGGTCTACGGACCTGTGTAACAAATAAAATTAAAAATACACAGTCATGAATAAATACATTTAAAACTATCTGCTAATTAATAGTCAGACTGGATAGGTTGGAATTTAGATACATATCAGAATATCAGATATTCTTTATTATTTGCAGATCTTGTGATAAATCTAATCTGTGAACACTAGATAAATGGACAGGGAGGCATTAGCATAACAGTCTCACCCTTTAAGTAGTTTTAGTCTTGTTTCATGGGCACACATTTTTAGAGGTGATGTTTTCCTGTTTTTTTGGAAATACATACGTTATTTTTCAAAGCTTTTACTCTTTGACCTCCAGGCATACACATTATCTACCAGATTTGCCATTTCCTTCAGAAATAAATAAGCTTGGGTTGGGAGGGATAGAAATGGCCCTTGTAATAGTAGTAGTTTGAAATGTGTGGTCTAAACTGTGAGAGCGTTTAATTTTAGTACTCCTTGCTATAGAATAGCAGAGATAGAAATAACATTGCTCATGGCATTTATTGAAGTAGAGTTCACTGTCTAAGAAACTTGCTGTCTTTCACTTTGACTCCTCTGGAAATAGTAACAAATGTTAGACCACCCACATGTTGAAACTATTAAAGCAATATGTAGGGCCCTGGAGGATCTATTAACTCCCAGTGCTATGCAAACTAAGACTAACAGTCTTACACACTTAGTCTCTAAAGGGCTGGATGACACTGTAAATCTTAAAACATTTTACTGGCAAACAAAACAGAGACTATACATTTTATCATCAAAGTCTTGTTTATGGAGTTTGCTGTTACTTCACATGATAACTATGACAGATTTGAGAATATCAGTTTTGGAATACTTCTCCAAAATATTATCCCTTTAGGCTAAAACAGAGAATTTAGAGATGAGGCAGTGAATGAATATTTTAAGATTAGTGAGAATGAAAGAAGAGCTTGAAGATGATGATATGAAATCCATTTTGAAATAACTGCTTACAGCCCTGAACCACAAAGAAACAATTTCTGTGAAACAGCCCACAGGTTCCTGAAGGCTCCACTTAAAAAACAGACTATCAGGTACATATAAATACAATATTTAAACTATCGGACTTTGTAGACAAATAACTGGTTCTAAGAAAGGCTAGCAGAGAAAGGAATCAAATCTTTTTCACAGTTACGGTTCACCTATCCCAAGATAATTACACAGCATCAGGAAATAAATGCATGACTTTTGCACAAATAATAATCAGTCTGCCCTTAACATTTTAATTGTACTGTCAATTAAGTGGAAGAAAAAAATTGTCACTTTCAGACACTGGAACAAGAAATCCATTTCCTGCAAAATAATCTTTTTTAACTGCAATCAAAAACAGCTCCAGTCATATGAAAATTCCTGACCAGTGCTTTCATCAGTGACATATTATGCAACCATTCCCACAGGATTACTAGGATGAAGAAATTCACATGTCCCAAATCAACAGGGCCCTGTCCCTCCCTCTCTCTCTCTCTGAGCACTTTAGCACCTGACAATGTAATTTATGCTCTGGGTCATTTTCTGGCATATCACAAAGAAAAAAAAAAACAGTAAGTGCTTGTATTGAAGATCCCCTATAAGCAAATATTTTGTACAACTCTAAAAGGATGAAGAGGGACAGATGAACATGGAAAGGGATACACCAACCAATGTTTAGTCCTGATACTCAACTTGTATGCCTTTCAGTATGACCCCGATTACAGAGATTTCACATCTCAGCCACTGATTTTGATTGGATAGTCATATCTTCTTTAGTGGAAGGCTGAATTTGAATGGATGGAGCTGAAGAAGGGATATTTCCTGAAAGTGCTTATCCAATTTTATGCTAGTTATTCGTTTTTATTTATTTTTATTTGTTTTAAGCGTATATAATAAAGTTTGCTGTTATATGTTACACAGTGTGGTGATCTGCGTGGGTTTATTCGCAATTGTTTGTTCTGTGTACCGCAAAGGATGTTTAGTTTTCTCCATTCTGGTTTTTACTGAGATTTCACATAGCTCCAAAGTCAAATGTAAGATCTCCAAACTATTTTTGGACTATCTATAATATAGAGAAAACTTACAAAATTCCATAAAGGAAACCAGGACTCAGATTAATTTTAGGATACTTTTTCTCTGAGATGCACACATATATTTTTCACTTTGATTCCATGGTGGATACGCCCAAAAGGAATTATTTCCAGAGCTCCTCATTTGATTGCCATGTGTCATAAAGAAATATAACAACAATCTGGTTAAATCAGTCATATAATCTGTACATCTTTTACTAGATATTTTGTTGACAATTTTGTTGTTTCTTCATAGCTTTGCCAGTTCTCTCTGTTGCAGTTAATAGGTGTTAATTGTTATGTCAGCATACAGTTAATTGTTATAATGAAATGTTTGAAAATCCAATACTGTGGTTAAGATTCACTCCCTGTTAAGTTGCACAAGTCGTCTGGTGGCACACTCACTATTTTTTGCAAGAAATGGAATTTGCAAGGCAACACGAAAGATGTTTATTTTCAGCCTTGAGGGGTGCAATGTTATGCAGCTTATTTTACTCATCTAAAATGAAGTGGTTGCCTTAGTAAAGAAACAACTCAAGTAGTGCATGAAATGATACTAGCTGATAAGGAGGGTAGATGGGTGGTGGTGGTGTATGAAATGATGCTAGCTGATAAGGAGGGTAGATGGGTGGTGGTGGTGTATGAAATGATGCTAGCTGATAAGGAGGGTAGACGGGTGGTGGGGTGTATGAAATGATACTAGCTGATAAGGAGGGTAGATGGGTGGTGGGGTGTATGAAATGATGCTAGCTGATAAGGAGGGTAGATGGGTGGTGGGGTGTATGAAATGATGCTAGCTGATAAGGAGGGTAGATGGGTGGTGGGGTGTATGAAATGATACTAGCTGATAAGGAGGGTAGATGGGTGGTGGGGTGTATGAAATGATACTAGCTGATAAGGAGAGTAGATGGGTGGTGGGGTGTATGAAATGATGCTAGCTGATAAGGAGGGTAGACGGGTGGTGGGGTGTATGAAATGATACTAGCTGATAAGGAGGGTAGATGGGTGGTGGGGTGTATGAAATGATGCTAGCTGATAAGGAGGGTAGAGGGGTGGTAGTGGTGTATGAAATGATGCTAGCTGATAAGGAGGGTAGATGGGTGGTGGGGTGTATGAAATGATACTAGCTGATAAGGAGGGTAGATGGGTGGTGGGGTGTATGAAATGATAATAGCTGATAAGGAGGGTAGATGGGTGGTGGGGTGTATGAAATGATACTAGCTGATAAGGAGGGTAGACAGGTTGTGGGGTGTATGAAATGATGCTAGCTGATAAGGAGGGTAGACGGGTGGTGGGGTGTATGAAATGATACTAGCTGATAAGGAGGGTAGATGGGTGGTGAGGTGTATGAAATGATGCTAGCTGATAAGGAGGGTAGAAGGGTGGTAGTGGTGTATGAAATGATGCTAGCTGATAAGGAGGGTAGACGGGTGGTGAGGTGTACGAAATGATACTAGCTGATAAGGAGGGTAGATGGGTGGTGGAGTGTATGAAATGATGCTAGCTGATAAGGAGGGTAGAGGGGTGGTAGTGGTGTATGAAATGATGCTAGGTGATAAGGAGGGTAGATGGGTGGTGGTGGTGTATGAAATGATGCTAGCTGATAAGGAGGGTAGATGGGTGGTGGGGTGAATGAAATGATACTAGCTGATAAGGAGGGTAGATGGGTGGTGGTGGTGTATGAAATGATGCTAGCTGATAAAGAAGGTAGATGGGTGGTGGGGTGTATGAAATTATACTAGCTGATAAGGAGGGTAGATGGGTGGTGGGGTGTATGAAACGATGCTAGCTGATAAGGAGGGTAGAGGGGTGGTAGTGGTGTATGAAATGATAATAGCTGATAAGGAGGGTAGATGGGTGGTGGGGTGTATGAAATGATGCTAGCTGATAAGGAGGGTAGAGGGGTGGTACTGGTGTATGAAATGATAATAGCTGATAAGGAGGGTAGAGGGGTGGTAGTGGTGTATGAAAGGATGCTAGCTGATAAGGAGGGTAGATGGGTGGTGGGGTGTATGAAATTATACTAGCTGATAAGGAGGGTAGATGGGTGGTGGGGTGTATGAAATGATGCTAGCTGATAAGGAGGGTAGAGGTGTGGTAGTGGTGTATGAAATGATAATAGCTGATAAGGAGGGTAGATGGGTGGTCGGGTGTATGAAATGATGCTAGCTGATAAGGAGGGTAGAGGGGTGGTAGTGGTGTATGAAATGATAATAGCTGATAAGGAGGGTAGAAGGGGTGGTAGTGGTGTATGAAATGATGCTAGCTGATAAGGAGGGTAGATGGGTGGTGGGGTGTATGAAATGATACTAGCTGATAAGGAGGGTAGACGGGTGGTGGGGTGTATGAAATGATGCTAGCTGATAAGGAGGGTAGACGGGTGGTGGGGTGTATGAAATGATGCTAGCTAATAAGGAGGGTAGATGGGTGATGGTGGTGTATGAAATGATGCTAGCTGATAAAGAGGGTAGATGAGTGGTAGTGGTGTATGAAATGATAATAGCTGATAAGGAGGGTAGATGGGTGGTGGGGTGTATGAAATGATGTTAGCTGATAAGGAAGGTAGACAGGTGATGCTGATGTATGAAATCATACTAGCTAATAAGGAGGGTAGATGGGTGGTGGTGGTGTATGAAATGATGCTAGCTGATAAAGAGGGTAGATGAGTGGTGGGGTGTATGAAATGATGTTAGCTGATAAGGAGAGTAGAGGGGTGATAGTGGTGTATGAAATGATAATAGCTGATAAGGAGGGTAGATGGGTGATGGTGGTACATGAAATGATACTAGCTGATAAGAAGGGTAGACGGGTGATGGTGGTGTATAAAATGATACTAACTAATAAGGAGGGTAGATGGGTGGTTGGGGTGTATGAAATGGTACTAGATGATAAGGAGGGTAGACAGGTGATGCTGGTGTATGAAATCATAGTATATTTGTCTTATTAAGTGTAAGGGCTGTTTGTGAAAATCGGGAATTGACGATCCGCCCACCCCTGCTCCTCTGTATAGCCATCACTCAGAATAAATTTGTTAAAGGAAGATTAAGTGTAGACCACCCAAGGTCTCTGGTCACATTCATCTAGATGCAATAAACCCCCCACGCTATTTAACATTGAAAAGGTATTTCACTCATTAGAATGATGGTGTTTGCATCAGGTCTTGTCAGTATTTGGTATCCCCCAGTTACAATCTGTAGTTAATACTCTATAATCCAAGCCCATTGCTAGCATATGGTGCTATGTACATCAGGTCTTGTCAGTATTTGGTATCCCCCAGTTACAATCTGTAGTTAAAACTCTATAATCCAAGCTCATTGCTAGCATATGGTGCTATGTACATCAGGTCTTGTCAGTATTTCATTCTTTCAGTTACAATGTGCAGTAAAAGCTCTATATGTCAAACCCATGGCTAGTCTACTTATAAATTCTTTTATTTCTCCTCTCTGACTCATAGATAGAACACAACCCAATGATGCTCACTGATCCTTTAGAACTTTTTATTAACCAGTGAATTACTGCCTTGTCTGATTAGTATGTTGACATGATACAGGGGTAAAACCTAATTACTGTGACCATAAAATTCCTGGTCTTATGAACGATTGCAATATATATGTACAGAAAAACCCAGAGAGGAACTTGTGATCATAAGAAACACACTGAAAAGCTAATCTCCCTGTAGGCATAAATATCTGGGTATCTGAATGTACTCATCAGAACCAAGTTACATTTGCTACTACTGAGCTTAATTAGGGCACTTAACATGATATGTTTGGCTATAATTATAAATGCATTATTGCACCTTCCTTTACTCTGTTAGTATGTTGCTTTGTCTTGTCTCCTATCTATTATTGAAAGTATTTAAATGCCTATCGACTAGACATTGTACAAGTAAAAAAAACAACATATCTAACAATTGTGCATGCAGAAAAGCAAAATACATATTTTTTTTACATTAGAACTGAAAGCTGTAAAAGCAGATGTTGCGTTCCTCCTGGAGACTAAGCAAATCTGCACTGGCATGATTGTCTGATGGCAGAACAAAGACCATAAATGCTAATTTTAAATATTTCATTATCAATCAATTAAGTTAAGCAGTAGGGTGTGGTAAAAAAAAAACATTACAGAAAGCATAAGCTGGTCATAAAATACTCAAATTACTTAATGAGGAAGTCTCCAGTAAGAAGTAAAAGAAGTAATAAATGGCATAAAAGAAAGAAAAAGCACACACAGCTGCAACAAAACAAAGAAAGCCATTTTGTTTCATACATATTTATATGTGACGTATCAATACTGTATCTATAAATGAGTATTACAGCTAATGGGATTAATATATCATGTGAACTTCTCACTTTACCAGTACAGTAAAGATTCTTGTAGAACATGCATTTCAACAAATTATGGATTATCCCTCTTGTCTTGAGAATCGTGACTCTGTATACGTAAGTACTTATACTACATGGTGTGAGAAATAAGGGAACCCAATGTTAATAACATCTCATACTAGGTGCTGTATTTTCTATTTTGCTCTGAATACAGGTCAATTGGAGCTGTTATTTTACTCTTTTGCTGCTATCCTGTTGTTGATATTTTATCTTGTGACAGCAACATGCAATTGTAGGTTAGCTTCATTCGTCATTTTTTTCAATGAAGAAATGCCAGTCTCTATTTCATTGTTAATGGATGAAAAACCCAAAGGTACAATGATACTTTTCTCATTGCTTCTATAACAAAAAAGTCTCTATTCTGCTTCCATTTTCACATTTCTCTGGAATTTCCTGATTAAATGACTGCAATTTCAAAGAATTTAGTTAGGAATCTTGCCTTCATAAACAATTATTTTGTTTTTCACATTCATCGAACCACACATTTTTTCAACTGCATTTCTATAATATTTGGCTCAAGATGTCTACAGTACAGGGATCATTGTCACTGACACTTCATGGAAACTTGTCAGAAAATGAGAAACTCTGAGTTCATAGAGATGAGCTATTCACTGCAAGTGATGTTGAAATGCTTTGGAAAACATGGTGTTCTTTTATATAAGATGTGAGGAAAAATGTTGATATTTAACACTTCTAAAATCAAAGATGTAGAGCCAGATAAAAGACTTTATATTTATTTATTTATTTTATTGTGTCATTTGTTAGCCGGGTATGTCCGACTAAGCATGTGTCCTTTTTCAGTGGAGGCCTGGGGAGAAAATCTCCATACAGAACAAATATTATTCAGAGGTAATATGAAGTCCAGAAAACTTCAATAACATGACATAAAATACAGGAGTAACTACAGTACATTAAAATCTCAATGTACTGTACAGAAGTAATAGGTGTACAAGCAGAAAAAACAGATAAAACAGTCTGCAAGCCTTGATGCAAAGAAAATATGAAATAGATTACTGCTGAGAAAGGGCAGAAGAGGTAGGCACAAGGAGCAATAGAAAGCCTAAAAAAGAGTAGATAGAGTACTTGCCAATGACACTGTGAAGGAAGAAGACACAGATGAGTCACATAGGGCAGATGGGCATGTAGATAAGAAGAGGACAGGGGAATAGAACCATACCTAAATAGGATCATATACAGGGGGAAGAAGTGGAAGAGATAGAAGCAAGAAGGAGGAGTGGGGGCAGAGTAAAACACAGCATCAAGAATAAAAAGGACTAAGAGGGGGGAGACCGGAAGGTGAAATAAACAGAGCAAGTTTGAAGAGTGGGACAAGTGTCGGGTTTTGGCAGGAGCTTTGGCAGGAGCAGAGCCATGAGTTCTGCAGAGAATGTTTTAATGCCTTTTTGAAGTTGAGGGTGTTGGTTATAGTTCTGATAGAAAGAGGTAGCTTGCTCCAAGCCTTGGCAGTGGAGTATCTGTACTGGTTTTAGACGATTATTCTTTTGGGCTTGAGGATTTCCAAGAGAAACTGGTTAGAGCTCCGGAGAAAGCAATTAGGAGTATAGAAGGAGATGAGGGATAAGATGGAGGGGCAGGAGGTAGGTTTGTTAATAATGGAGTGAGTAAGGAGCAGTTGAGCTAGGAAGAGCTGCTGTGGGAGTTCAAGCCAGTTTAGGGATTTGAGAGCAAGAAAATGGTCTGAAATGTAGGGCTGATTAGCAGCGAACCTAGGGATTTTATTGCAAGATAGTTCAAGTTTACACTTTAGAGAGGATTGTAGGTTGGTTAAGATAGGAGAGGTATACAGTAAACTGGGAAGAAGATAAGCATAGGCAAGAGAAAGTCCAGAATCCTTAGTGAGGAATGTTTTGTTTCTGTAGAGTAAGCCTAGTTTTTGGTGTTTTTTTAATCCAATTTTGGACATGTAGGTCAAGTTTTAGTTGATCATCTATGATAACACTCAGGAGCTTAGTTTGTGATTCAGTGTTTATTACAGTGCTGTCAAGAGATGAGATAGTGAATGAAGATTTAAGATGAGTGAGAGATTTTGGGATAAATAAGAGAAGTTTAGTATTCTTGGGATTGAGTATGAATTGACTGTCAGTTAGCCACCTTTCTAAAGAGTTAAAAGAGTTTTGGGTTATAGTGAGGAGGTGTGAGGAATTGTCTGAGGTACACATGATAGTGGAGTCATCCGCATATTCAATGAGGGGAAAATTTAGAACAGGCAGTATGGAGACAGTTGGTGAAGATGTTAGATAGAAGTGGTCTGAGAATGGAACCTTGAGGAAAGACAATATTAATGGGAAGGAAGTGGGAGCAGAAAGAGAGCCACCTGATTGATTGCTGTCTTTTGAAAAGATAGCTTGAGAACCATTTAATTGTAGGATTGGATAGACCAAGATCAGACATTTTAGTAAGAATTTCAGGGTGGGAGACAGTGTCAAAGACTATGGAGAGGTCTAGGAATAGGCAGGATAGTAGTTTATTCTTGTCTCTGGCTTGAGAGATAGTATGAGTGAAAGAGATTGGAGTAGAAGTAGTACTATGGTTAGGGTGGAAGCCATGTTGGGTCTTAAAAGACAAGTTTGAAGTCTTTTACAAGATACCAAAGTACCTAATGTCAATAAAGCATTTGTCTTTCCAGGGGAATCAAAGGGTTCAGGAGTCATTTGCTGTGGACTGACTTAAAACAGACAGCAAGAAGTTGTGTGTCTGGTAAACTACATGGTTTACTACTAAGAGATACAGTGTCTAGAATTAGAAATGATCGAGCAGGAGGCATATTGTTAACAGAAGCCAATCTGAAGCTTGATAAAGTACTTGAAGTATGTGGAGTTAATGAGATTTCCAGCATAGAGCTTAAAAGCCTAATTGAGGAACTGGATGTCTGTAAAATAAAACATGTGAGATAGAAAGAGGGCAAAGTGAAGCACCGAACTGTAAATAAATAAAAATAAAAATGAGAATGCTAGCAACTGCATAATATTAAAAATGGCATTTGATAAGTACACAGGAGCCACAACCAGTATAAGTCCTGCTGAAAGCAATTAAGCAAGTATGTAGACTAAATAGGGGTTACAATAATTTCTCAAAGATGTGTAAATGTCAAAATAATGTGTCACAACAAGTCTTGTATGTGCCAGAAGGAAAGAAAATTATAAAGCAGAACTGTTTTCAAGCAGCAGTGTTAAGATGCCTATTGTGAAAGCAATACACACTCTAAGTAGTACAAGTAGAAGGAGAGACTGCCATTCAGAAAATCTTTGCCTAGATGCATGAGTATTGCTATTAAGCATAATAATGGTATACATTTCAATCTGCTGTCTGTGCATTCATGAAACTGAATTGTTCTTATAAGGTGTACAAGTCTATATGCGCTTAAACTGAATTGTTCTTATAAGGTGTGCAAGTCTATATGCAAACTTGTTCGATAGATTTGGCTTGAGCTCATATGTGAGTGCATGAAATACATATTTTTGTTTCAAGTAGTGTTTTTGTGAAAGTGCTGAAATTAGCCATATGCATTGGGTTGTAATTCTTATGAAACACTTTGCACAATTAACAGGACTCATACCATACATTTACAGAATTTTAAAGCCATCACCAAAAACAAAGATAACACAGCTGTAAATATGTCAGTTCAGAGGCACTAAGTAAAACCATCCACACTCCTGTACAGGGCAGTTACACAGGAACATGTCTGTGCAGTGCTGCATAACTGCAAATGTCAGCTAATTGCATTATTAAATGCAAGGGCTCATGGTGCCAAAAGTACTGACTAAATTATTTCAGTATTTCACTTAAGAATAAGAATTTGCAGATTGCAACATGTACCTTAAGGTGCTGGCAATATTCCAGAGATCTAGTCTAATTTTATCACTGCAAGGTTTTTATTATATTAAGATTTCCTCTGAGGCTGTATCAGTTGTGGATTCCCAGAGATTATTTTTAGTTATGCTCACAAGTAAAGCTAAACAAGAAGTTAAGTGTATAGCAGAGAGAGGAGTTGTTAAGCATTAGCACAGATTCGATGGGTGAGTAGCATGGTAACAGCTGTGAAACATGACAGGCTGAGAATATGTATAGATCCTCATGATTTAATTAAAGGTTCAAAAGAGTACATTGTCCACTTAGAAAAAGTGAGGAAGTAGTTGCTCTTATGTCTAATGTCGTTTTCAATGTTTGATACTAACCAAGGGTTTTGCAGATTATGCTGGAGGAGAATAGTTCAAAGCTGTGTATCTTTATTAGTACTCCATTGGGCCAATAAAGATTTTTAAGATTTCCATTTATCACATTAAGGTAGTAGATGGGATTCAATAATGCCTACACTAAAGGTAGTGTACTGAGTGTACACTGTTCTGAGTGAACACAAACACAGACATAATTTACACCTTCTTCCTCCTAATTTGAGTTTTCCTACTGATATTCTTGCAACTTTAAATATTGACAGGGATTTAAAAAGGTTACCACAAAGTCAAGACTACATGCACACTTAGTTTAGTCCTTTGGAGTGACTAGAAAGCAGAAAGAATGTGATAATGATGTTTCTGCATACATATTGTGCACTTAGTGTACCCTTAGTGTAGGCTTTATTGAATCTGGCCCAGTATCTATTAACATTTTCTACAATATAACAAATAATAAACATAAACAATTAACCTGACCAATGGCCCAAATAAGAGGTAAAACAAAATGAATAAACTAAAGAAGTTCCAGTAGTCTTCATCTAGGAAGTATTTATTAAATACCATCAGTTGAACACTTTCTTTCTATGTAATAAAATTGTACACCTTTCAAAACTTGAAAAAAAAATACGCATTTAAGTTGCCGCACTTAGTCACATGACACACCACAACCAATAAACATTAAAATCAAACTGTAGACACATAAAACACTGTAAGAAGCAAACAAAAATATATATAAACAATTGTATTTCATTCTTAACACTGGCAAATTGTAATCATTGTTCCCTGGAGATTTAGAAGAGTTCAGTCTTAATTGCCAAATCATTTCATCAAGTTCAAGCTTAATCTTCCAGGGCCCACCACATATGGAAGAATTAATTTTGGATAAATCAAAAACTGAAACTTATTAAAATGCACACAGCCACAAAAGTTTCTAAAAAGAGCACTATTAAAATTCTTCTTAGGATCATAGGATTATAGGAAATTACTAGGCTAATGGCCCTAGGTCCTTTACAAGGCTAACCAAGTTACCTTTATTTCCACAATCAGCATCAGTTGTCCCTGTCCAAGAGAGACACAGGTGGACCCCCCCCCCCCACCAAGTGAATTTATGGTTAACCATTCAATTATCCAGATTGCATTTGAAGAGGGCCAATGGGGTGCTCTGTTTGACATGAAGTGGGAGTCTGTGCTAAGTATGTGGAAACCTCTGGGAGATAAATCTGTTCCTCCAGCAGGTTCTATTAATGTCACATACCAGGTTAAAGTCTTTAAGAGTGAGTACAACACATATCTTGCAGCCAGAAAAAATGCCATACTTTTGAAAATAAAATTTATTGTTAGCGCATTCGTCACCTTTCATTAAAGGAACTTCTTCAGACATTTGTAATAGCTCAATTTACAATTTAAATAGTCCTAAGTTGATGACATCATGGACCTCCCATTATCCAAATTCAGCAAGTATATAAGTAAATACATTCAGATTTCTTTGTGTATAAAAACTTTTTTAAAATACAAACAAATTCTTCACTGATATTAATTACAACAAAAATGTCAACTATTAAATGCCCCCCATAGAAATGTTTTTTACCTGGTTAATGCTTTAAGTTTTAAAATACATTTCAGGGAACAAGAATCGTTCAACCCAGGGTAGGAAAAGGCATTTACTCTCAGTTGCCATAGCAACTCCCTCTCCTTGAGTCTTAAAGCCCAAGGCCCCTTCCTGGGATTCAGATCTATTTTCTCAATAACCATAAAAAGGAAAGTTTGGTTGGTGTGTTCCAAAATATTTTATATTTTTTTTGGAAAAACATCTCTTGCTGATCTGCTGTGCCTGTCTTTTGAGTTTACCAGTGTGAGGTTGGGCACACTGACCACTTATTTTTATTTTGTGTTCCAAAATATGCTTGGACAAAGCATTGTTGTTGTCCTGTCTATTAATACTATAATGGTGCTCGTATATCCTTTGTCTAACGTGCCTCTCAGTCTTTCCTATGTAGAAAGAGGGGCACTGTTGGCACCTAGCTAAGTATATAACATCTGTTGTCCCACAGTCAAATTTTCCTTCTAAGGAATATTTATATTCCCTATAGTAAATGAGGAAGAAGTTTCTATATGGCGATTTCCAGCAACAGGATTTTCATAACAGCCAGCAGCAGCAAGTGAGCAGAGCCCAGAACAACAACCAGAGGAACGCCCGAACCAGGAAGCAGAACAGGCAAAGGAGGTAGCAGAGCGGGGCATTATTGGTGGAATGGAGGGTTCAATTCATCGTGTCAGCATCTGCATAAATTTAAAAGGTGACTTTAACATCTACAATTATACCATGGAGACTGTAAAACATGGGTTAATCGAAACACTTGCAAAAGGACTTACCTTTGTCCCTTCAAATAGGGCTAATTTGGCAAGGACTTTACTAGACTTAAAATTGTATGCTCGCAAACTAAACCTTAAACTACTTTTAGATAACACTTTTTCTGTACTACCAGAGTTTAGTATTTCCAGTGTATTTGATCCCCCATTACAGGCAATTATTGCCTGTTTTGAGAAATCATGTGAGGTTGATATAAGACACCTTTTGGAACTTCCAGTAATGTATATAGCAGTAAAAACTTGACTAAAACAGAGGTTCAGGAAATTAATGACCTAAGGACATCAGTCAGGGTTATGCATCCTGATAAAGGGGGAGGATTTTTTTTTATGAAACAGGAGGAATACAAAAACAAAATGAGAGATATGCTGGATAGTGAAGCATATGAGCAGGTCTCGGTTAGTGAAATAAATGGGGCCTATCAGCATATAAAAACAGCGATTAACAACTTGTATTTGGAGGGGTACATTGATATAGATATACTGAACTATTTGGATATGTTAACACCAGTTACCCCGGTCCTATTTGGGATTCCAAAAATGCATAAGAACTTAAATGACCCCCCCTTTTAGACCCTTGATTGATAGTAGGAATTCTGTAACTTATGCCTGTGCTAAGTTTGTTGATTTGAAAATGAAAAAATACTTGGAAACAGAGAAACAAATCTGCAGAGACTCCTGGCAGTTCTTGGGAACACTGAATAACCTGGAATTTAACCAAGAATACAACTTCATTACAATAGATGTTAAGGACCTGTACACAGTCATTCCCCAGAACACGGGATTAGACTGGGTAAGGGACTTTCTTTTGGAAAAGGGGGCACCAGGTGAGGAGACTGATTTAATTATTGCCCTCCTAGAACTAGTATTAACTAATAATTTTTTTCTTATTTGACGGGGATTTATTTTTGCAGAAAACAGGTGTCGTGATGGGGTCACCCTGTGGGGACATTTTTGCCAATTGTGTTATGGCCTATTGGGAAAGACATTTGTTATTCCAACATGAAATGTTCAAAAACAAGGTACACTGGCACACAAGGTACCTTGATGATATGTTTTTGATTTTTAAGAGAGATAAAGAAGAGGTCCCAAAATTTGTTGAGACTTTATTCAACATGACCCCCTTTTTGAAATTTACATATCATTTTGATACTACAGCTGTATCATACTTAGATGTGTGGCTTGTTAAGGACATAACACATAGCAGGTATATTGCCAAAATATACCACAAACCTATGTACTCCAATGATTTCATTCACTACAGCAGTAATCACCCTTACCACCAGAAGAGGGCCATTGTAAAGGGCCAGTTGGTAAGGGCGACAAGGATGATTACACTGGATGTTGATTTTGAGGTGGAGTGTAAAAACTTGTGGGGGATATTCACCGGGAGAGGATACCCAATAGATTTATTGGATGAGATTGGTATAGAGGTTAGAAGGAAAAGGGAAATGGGACACTTAAAGCCCATTTTAAATAGGGGAACCTTAAGGGGTGACGAACAAATGGTCTTGGCAGAAAACTTTTGTAATAGAAAGGACAATTTAGATTACAGCATCAGTTTTATAACAACCTTTTCAAGTGATGCCAAACTTCTGAGGGAGGTTATAAATAAAAATTGGGTCATCATTAACGAGACCACTATGGCTAGCAACAAGTTAGGGCCAGGACCTAGGGTGACGTTTAGAAAAGGCTCTAATCTAAACACACTGCTTGAAAAAGAAGTTAACCCATATGTTCCTAACAAAGGGCTGAAGAAATGTGGAAGATGTTCTTGCAAACATATAGAAACTTCTTCCTCATTTACTATAGGGAATATTAAATATTTCTTAGAAGGAAAATTTGACTGTGGGGCAACAGGTGTCACATATTAGGTGCCAACACTGCCCCTCTTTCTACATAGGAAAGACTGAGAGGCACTTTAGACAAAGGATATACGAGCACCAGTATAGTATTACTAGACAGGACAACAACAATGCTTTGTCCAAGCATATTTTGGAACACACCAGCCACGCTTTCCTTTTTATGGTTATTGAGAAAATAGATCTGAATCCCAGGAAGGGGACTTGGGGGCTTTAAGACTCGAGGAGAGGGAGTTGCTATGGCAACTGAGAGTAAATGCCTTTTCCTACCTTGGGTTGAATGATTCTTGTTCCCTGAAATGTATTTTAAAACTTAAAGCATTAACCAGGTAAAAAACATTTCTATGGGGGGCATTTAATAGTTGACATTTTTGTTGTAATTAATATCAGTGAAGAATTTGTTTGTGTTTTAAAAAGTTTTATACACAAAGAAATCTGAATGTATTTATTTATATACTTGCTGAATTTGGATAATGGGAGGTCCATGATGCCATCAACATGGAACTATTTAAATTGTAAATTGAGCTTTTACAAATGTCTGAAGAAGTTCCTTTAATGAAAGGTGACGAAAGCGCTAACAATAAATTTTAGTTTCAAAAGTATGGCATTTTTTCTGGCTGCAAGATTTGTTTTGTTTGTTTTTCCATTTTTTATTTAGTCTTTAAGACCGAGTAACCTGTGTGGCATTTGACTTGGAGATATGTAGCATTTCCAGTAAAGCAGGGTCAGAGATTGCCACATATGCAAGGCAAAGTTCACTTCTGTGTAGTCTGTATAAAACAGAATAAAGTGACAGTGATTTCAGCAGATCCACATAGGAAAGATACTGAAGACTTTGAATTTTCCTTGTGAGGAATCTTTATGGTCTCTCCAACTGCTATAAGTGCTTCGAAAGGTACATACCAAAAGGGGCACTGTACTCAGTCATTTTCTTGATGAGGCAAGAGTACAGGGAGGTTATAACTTCTTTTTTTCTGAAGGCAATGCTCTTACTGTCAACCTGGGTGCCCAGGTCTCTCACCACTGAATGTGTACTTATGGTTTTGCTATTGATGCAGTGTTAGCAGGAACATTGCCCTTACCGAAAGGGATGATAATACATTTTTTGCATTGAATTTAAGGCTATTACTTTGGCACCAATCATTTGCTTGCATAACACCCTCTTGTAGGATGTTAACATTGTTTGGAGATTCTATGACCAATCCCAGTTTGCAGCCATCAGCAAACTTTGTCGACCGCAGACCTTTAGTTTTTGCTTGTACTTCAGAGGAATAGATTTTGAACAGTAGAGGTCCCAGGACTGATCCCTGTGTAACTTCACTGGTTACAGGTCTGCTGTTGGAGGTGGATTCCCCTATTTTGACTGTATGGGTCCCATCTGTGATCCAGTTGGTGATGCACCTAATGATATAAGGGTTGATACCTAGCTGCGTGAGTTTGTCAATGATGCCTGAGTGGGGGATAGTGTCAAATGTCTTGGCTAAGTCTAGGTAGGCTGTGTGCACAGATTTCCCCTCATCCAGGGCCTTGGTGACTGTCTTGAAGAAGTCCACCAGGATTAACATGCGTGATCATCCTTTGACAAATCCAAACTGAGTAGGGTCAACTGTTTCGAGATTACCTATATCTTTACTGATAAGGTCCATGATGATTTGCTCCATGGCCTTGCAGATGTCAAGTCATGCTAATAGGTCTATAGTTCCTTGGTCAGTGGAAGCGCCACATTTGTGCAAGGGGATAATGGTGGCCATTTTCCATTCAGCTGGGATGAAGCCGGTGCTTAGATTATGATTGGAAAGAATACCCAATGGTGTTGCTAATTCTTGTTGGAGCCCATGTAAGATGTAGCCAGGGATGGTACCAGGTCCCATAGATGCTGTGTTTTTGGCCTTGGAGAGGCATTTACAACCTGCTCTTTAGAGATACAAGGTAGGGGACAGGTGGTAGGGATGTCATGAGGTATGTATGGCAGGGACAGGGGACTGAAAGTTTCATAGAACCTGTCAGCTAACAGGTTAGCTATGTCCACATGCTCAGTATATGTGGTATCATTAACTACCATTTGGCCCAAATCTGGGCCGTTCCTTTTAGGTCATGGATGTAACTAAAGAACGCCTTATGATTGTCCTTAGTTAATGAAGCTAATTTGGATTCATAATTTGATTTGGAGGACTGCACAAGAAGTCTTGTTGCTTGTTTAAGCTGAGGGGAAGTGTTTCCAGTTTAGGGCACACTCCCTCTTACTCTAAGACAGCAATTTATTCCTCTTATTGCAAAGCCTGTTGATGGCAGTTGTCCATCAGGCAGGTTTGCTCATCCTTGAAGAGCTTGTTTTGGTCCTATCAGTTATGACTGAGTCAATGCAGTTATACAGGTCTTTGTATAAAGTACTGGTGTAGAACTCTACATATTTGCCAGTTCCATGTGAGGAGGAGGTGCAGTAAAGCTATGTATACATCATATAAGAGGTTCTAATCTGCTTTGGAGAAGTTTTTTAGTCTAGTTGCTGCTGGGGTGGGGGGATCAAATATGATAGTTACTTCGAATGAGACTGATCTGTAGTCAGAACTCACCAGGGAAAACCTCACAATGGGGATGCTACAGTGGTCTCCTGTATTGGTAAGCACAAGCTACAGGATGTTGGAGCCCCTTGAGGTGTTAACCAGCTGGTCCAGGCATTGGAGTTAATGAAGTCGAGGAACCTTTGGGCAAGTGAGTTTGAGCAAGAATAATTTACCCAGTCAATGGATGGGTAGTTCACCCAAAACCATAATGTTTGGATCTATCATGATAGCCCCAAGTAGATCCAAATAGGCAGAGTGGGTGTCCTGATTCATGAAGGTGGTCCTGTATCTGGCAATAACTTGAATAGGTGTCCTACCAACAGTTAATTGTACCTGAAGTATCTCCAGGGAATCATGCTGTTTAACCAATCTGGATGTGTATTTATCTTTAGTGAATATTGATATACCACCTCATTTAGTTTTCATGACAACAGTTTGTTATCTGAATGTGTGGAAGGAGGTGTAACCCCATATGGCTGGGGTGCCCTTCACAGCCTTGAACCAGGTCTCTGTGCCTGCACAAATGTCTGCATCTTCCAAGGCGAGGGCTGCATCCAGTGAGTGCAGTATCATGCTAAGACTCCTAGAGTTTAGCAGCATAACCCTAAGATTGTTTTTTGATGACATTTTTACATTGGGAGTTTTGTCCTTGTGGCTTTGCCTAAAAAGATGCACTGAGGGCGGCAGTAGTCTTTGCCAATAGCCAAACTCCCATGGGCGACCAATGAAGACCATCTCTGGCAAAGCATCAAGCTCTATTGATCATGTTCTTCCAGGCTAATAGAAACTGGATCCCCTTAGAATGACATTAGACACTAAGCCAATTATTGAAGTCAATGATTTTTAGTTTATATTGTGGTATCATCCTAGGTGAGTGTAATATGCTGCTCAAGGCTAGGGACATACCTGCCTGTGACACACGATCAGAGAGCTCAATCATGTTTTTCTTTATGTAGTCCATGGAGGTACATCTCAAGTTATTCACGCCAACATGTACTATGACCAAATCATAATGGCACTTGTTGTTGAGAAACCTGATTGCCTGCATTATCTGACAAATCTTGGCACTAGGAAGACAGCTGGCTGTGACTTTCTGCTTGTTCAGCTTGGTGAGGGAGAACGTCTGCGTGTCTCACTATAGAGTCTCCTATGTTTAAGATATTTGGAGTGGATGTGCATTACCTTATGGTCTTTGACGGTGAGAAACTTGTGCATGTGTCATTATGTGTATTGTGTGTTTTTGGTGTTTTGGTTGGTTTACTATGTATGCATTTTGGAGGTGTCTAGTGTTTGTGTAGATTTTTGTGAGCAACTCCACATATGTTGGTCTATGTGTATGCTGTGTGTTATGAGTAGGTGTTGAGGTAGGTGGGCTGACAACCCCCTCTGTATTACTGCCTGTAGCATGAGAGATCTGTGATTCCAGATTCATTACGTAGGTCTCTCACAAATGGTACAGGAATGATTTAGGAGTAGGGAATTGTCAATGTATATGAGGCAGTTGCTACACTGCTTCAGTAGACCCATGTCAGCCAGGCAGGTAGGAGAAAAGGAAAGAAACTGACATTTCATGGTCTCAGGAATAATCTTGGTCTGGCTATAACAGCTGAAGAAGGAATACAGCAGGAGCAGGTATTAGTAGGTTTAGGCACAAGGAGGTCTGGTTTAGGTAATGTTTGCAAGGCTAGAGAGCAGGCGTCTGTAACTGGCAATCCCTCTGTGCAGTAGTGTGCTATGCAGGCACAAACAAGCACAAACTGGTTCAAAGACTGGCTATTTAAAACAGAAAAACAGGAACCAGCTAAAGTTCAAATTATCCAATCAAAACACCCTAAACATAGCCCTGCAACAATAACTCTAGCTAGATCAAACCAAACTGTACCTTCCTCCCATGAGGGCACAAAGGTCATACACAGTACTAGATTCCAGACAGTGTTCATATATTCTCGTTCTAAGTGAATGTTCAGTCTTGCTAATGTAAAATTCTTTCCTTGATGAGCATTGAGCAAGGCATACCGCCGCTCTTATGTAGCAATCAAACTTACCAGGATATAAAAATCAATCTGTCACAACTGTACTCCTCACAGCTTAAATGTATCATCACTCACTACATCTCCTACATGTTGCCATCCTCCTCTGTGAAACTGTGAAAGCATTAGATTTTCTTTCCAATTGTTTCTTGATGTTTGTACTTTTTCTAAAAACAAATGTGGGATCCCATACCAAAATGTTCAGGAAAGAAACAGGAAGGACCTTGTTCCAATAATTCTTAACTATGTCATGAGTGTCAGTACTGAAAGTTGTAATAAAAGTATCATTTGCAATAATCTTAGAACTAAAACCCTTATTAGTAACAAACTCAATCTATTAAAATTGGCTTATCAATGATTTTTCTCAATGCTTACTTACAAGTTCTGCAATTTTTTCTACTAAAACCTCTTTAAAACCCCTATTCAAAAGCTTACCTTTCAAAACTAACAATTCTTCAAATAACGCATGATCTGAAATAATCATAGAAAAGTCCAATCATTTGCATTTTCTCTAACTGTTGCTTTTGATATCTGAGGTGACAACTGGACTAGTGCAAATAAGAGATGGAAGACGTGGGCTTATGAAAAGTCAATGACTGAATTTCTTAGATTCAATTTTAATCCGCTATTTAGATGTTATGATTTGGAAAGATATAGAAAAACAATGGTTTCAGTCATCAAAAGCCATTGTAGAGCAAATGCCAGCATTAAAATCAAGACCTAACTAGAACATTAAAGTGCTGATTTAATAGAAAAAGAAGAGAAAAAAACATCTAATGTTTCAATCTTTTTCACTTCAGTACCACCCTAAAACTTTTTTTTTATTATCAAGAGAATTACAGGCACTGTGATGCCTGTGCACTGGGGCGCAGTAATCAAGAAGCCTCAATCCTCACCACTAACACCAGTGAGGAGTGTCCACATCATGAGGGATAACAAATACACACACAGTAAAGTACAATTTCCCTTAAGAGCACACAGAGATCGCAGACATTCTGGGGCTGGTTTCTCCCATTCTCTCCTGATCCTCAATAAGACTCCCTACTGGCACAGCTATAGGTTACAGATCTCAGCCGAGTAGTCAAGCCAAAACCTCCCGTGCCCCCTCTGTCCTACCAGTGCTTTGTGTTCCTGCCCAAGTAGCGGACATACATACACTTTGAGATTTGGTTTATATACAAACACACAGACACTCCTGGGGAAGGATGGCACAGGTTCTCTAGTCATTCCCCCTCCTGCCAGGCTATAATGTAGTAATCACTGCCACCAACTACTCTTATCAGCTACTAAAAATGCCCTTACCATAGGGGGTCCAATTATTACTGTGCAATATTGTTATCCAATTAGTAAGTGTGATGAACAGCAAGGCTTATTTGGAGTGGCTTTGTACAGTATCACTATATACATGTAATGTACTCTAGAGCTTAAATTATCTTTACAGAAAACAGCCACAGTTGAAAGGTTTAAAAAAATTAATAATAAATAATAAAAACACAAGACAAATCTTCTCAATTCAACACAGTGCTAGTCAAGAGTTCAGAAATCATAAGAAAATGCTTAACATAATACTGTAGAATAGTCTGATATAAATATAGAAAACAGCTTGGCTAAATCTGTCTAATTCCAATCAAACTAAGAGCAATCACAGTTCTAAATAAACTTACATATAGAGCAAAGGCAGAGTACTGGTAAGTGATGTTCTTCAGACAAAATCTTAAATGCTCTGATTCTCTCGATCTCTAAGAAAGTCTTAAAAAAATAATATATCACTGCTGACTCATTTTATATTGCATCATTCATCTCTGGTTCCCAGGCTAACAGAAACTCAAAGTTTTAACATAGTTTTGCTCTTGCACCTGGTCAGGAAACTGCAGCAACAAAAAACATTCCCCCGAATTTACTAAATTTCCGTGCATGGCTAGCTTAGTCCTGCATGGAAGCGGCTGTTTGGGAGCAGGATGGCAGCGCGACATCCATATTTATGAAGGTACGCTGCCTGAGCTCCTAATCTTACACGGAGCATGTAAGAGTGCAGGGGGCATGTCTGAGAGCAGAGCTCTCAGAATATATACACCCCTACAATGCAGAACAGCAGAAAGCCCTAAAAGAATGAGTGAGACCGCTCATAGGTGTCCACATACCCCCAGCAACATCCCCCACATATACAAGAGCAATAGTAAACACAAACAATATAAAGATACTTTTTTTATGAAACAGATTCAATTTAACCATAGGTGCATAGGTTTGCCCATCGCTTAGCTACGGTTAATGCAGATTAAATGGCAGAAGTGGATAAAAAGGAAGATATATGCAAATGAAGCAGTATAGCAATAGTGTAGTGGGCAGAACATTCACCTTATGAGCAGTCATTCCCAGTTCAAGTCCCACTGCAGCACATTCCATTTTCCATGTCAAATCACATTATGACCAATCTTTTTAGTTGCATAACCTACTAAATAACATATATTTGTGAACTGGAGTACTGCATTAAATGTAGATGTGAGGTGTCAGTGTCATAATGTTGCAAAGTCCACAGATAATCACAGGAATCAGGGATACAAATGGAAGGTAAAATGTGTAATGAATGATAACTCCATACAGCCTCCAAATCCCCCACCTCCCCAAGAACCACTAGACATCACTATCTAAATTAGTGCAGTGGTAAGTGGGAGTAAGCACTAGTAAGCAAGTGTAAGCACTATTAAGCAGTAGTAAGCAGGAGTAAGTATATGTAAGCACTATTAAGCAGGTTTAAGCCCATTTGCATGGGGGTAAGCAATGCACACACAGGTTAAGCAATATTGAAGCTAACTCTCTGTAAGCATCATTAAATGGAGGTTAGCAGTGCTTACCTTCGTGCTAACCCACACAAACCTGCTTACAAGTGCTTAAAAGTGCCTTAATCACTCTGTATCCAATGACCCTTGTTCTGCCCAGCAACAAAATAAAAACCCTTGCAGATCTTGAACCCAGGACCCTATACACTACAGTCACAGGAGTTAACCACCAAGCCATCACAAATGAGGTATTACCAAACAAATCCTCACTATAGTAAAATCAAACTGAACATGTGAAAGGAATCAGTATACAGTCATATGTTTTATAACCTACTACATAACATAAATATGTGAACTGGAGTACAGAAGTAAGCCCAGATGTGAGGTGTAATTGTAATAGAGTGTTGAAGTCCCCTATTAAATACAAGGACCCCATACAGTGTACGTACACATGAATCATGGATACCAGACAGACAGACACACACACACACACACACACACACACACACACACACACACACACACATATATATATATATATATATATATATATATATATATATATATATATATATATATATATATATATATTTATATATATATATATATATATATATATATATGTGTGTGTGTGTATAAAATGTGATGAATAATAAATCAATGCCAAAAAGCAAATATAATGCAAAGTAAATATTAAGCAATGCTAAGCATTGCACAGGCCAGCTTAGTTGGTGTTAGCGATGTGTAGGCTAGCTAACTTAATTTACCCAGTGGTATACCCCTTTAAACAAGGCCAACCTTAGGTAAGCAGGTTTGCCCATAGCTTAGCCATTTCAAAACCGGCCAGTCATGGCAAAGTGCAGGAATTTGGCCCTACTTAAACTCAACAGGTGGGAATATATCTCATAACTGGTTGTAGCTTCCCCTTGCAGGCACCATGTCAGAAACGGAAGAGGAGTGCGCTTTTGGGTGCAGTGCTGGGACATCCATAGGTTCATAGGTTCATAGGTTCATACTAGGCTATCTGCCCTAGGGCATTTATAACCTAGCCAGAATGTGTTTGGCTTTTGCCACCCATTTCAAATTTATTTTGCTATGCCCTTTTTCGAGGTTAGTATACTGTGCTTCTGTCTAACAGTGACACAGAAGTGATACCTGGGGTAAACCTATGATCTCCCATCCACTCATCAAGATTCCTGTTGAAGAGAGTCAATGAGGGACTCTGCCTAACCTGGACTGGGATTTTATTCCAGAGTGAAGGGAGCCTCTGGGTTATGAATCTGTCCCTCCAGCATGTCCTATTTATTTCAGTGCTGAGGTTCAAGTCTCGAGCCCGTAGCTGGATGGGATTTGGATTTTCTGAGGTGCAGCATGTCCATTAATTCTGGGTTGGACATGGCTTTATACATCAGGCACAGATCGCCTCTGAACAGGCAGTATGCCACTGAGTAGAGCTGGAGTTTCTTTAACCGGGCAGCATATGGCATCTGTTTGAGCCCTTTGATCCTCTTGGTGAGGTACTTTTGGGGTCTTTCCAGTTGCTGCAGGTGTCTGGTAAGGTACATCCCAAAAGGGGCATTGTACTCAATTATGGGCCTGATGAGGGATGAGTAAAGAGGCACGATGACCTCCCCTGATCTAGATGTGAATCCCTTCATGATTAGGTGGGCTATATAAAATGTTTTTCTAACCACTTTGGCCACGTGGTTGTCAAATGAGAGATTGCTATCAACTTGGGTCCCCAGGTCTCTAATTATTTCTTCTGTACTTAATGGATTCCCACCTATGTGGTAATTTGTGGGCACTTTGTTTTTGCCAAAGGGGATGACTATACACTTTTTGGCATTTAGCTTGAGGCCATGGCTCTGGCACCAGTTGTTGTTTCTATGAAGCCATTTTGGAGGATGCTTGTGTCGGCTGGAGAGTTGATTATGGCACCCAGTTTGCAGTCATCTGCAATCTTGGTCAGCCACAGTCCTTCCGTGTTGGCCTGTACCTCCGAGAAATATATACCAAACAAGAGAGGTCCCAGGACTGAGCCTTGTGGGACACCACTTGTAACTGGTTTGGAGTCTGACATGGCTCCAGCAATTATAACCATGTGGGTCCTGTCCTTGAGCCAGTTTGCAATCCATCTAGTGACATAGGGGTTTATATTTAAGCTAGTGAGCTTATCTATAATGCCCAAGTGGGGTATTGTATCGAAGGCTTTTGCGAGGTCCAGGTAGGCTGTTTGGACCACCTTCCCCTCGCCAATGGCCTTGGTGACTGTTTCAAAGAAATCAACCAGGTTTAAGAGGCAGGATCTGCCCTTAACAAAGCCGAACTGGGTAGGATCCAGTGTCTGTAGGTCCCCAACATCTTTATTTATGCGGTCCATGATGATCCTTTCCATAGCTTTGCAGACCAAGCTAGTCAGGCTTATGGGGCGATAGTTTCCAGGATCCGTTGAGCACCACCTTTATGGAGGGGGACCACTTTTGCTGTATGTCACTCTTTGGGCACATATCCTGTAGTAAGGCTGAGATTGAACAGTAGTTTTATGTTTGGGTTTAGCTCTTCTTGGAGTTCATGTAGGACGCAGCCCGGGACACCATCTGGTCCCATTGATGCTGTGTTTTTGCTTTGGAAAGGGTGGCTCTTACCTGAGCATCTGAGATGTCAGGCGGCGGCACTCTGCTGGGATAGAGATCTGCCCTTTTGGTGGGGAGGGGAGAAGTTTGAGCTGAACCTGTCAGCTAGGATGTTGGCAATGTCTGTGGATTCAGTGTATTTTTGCCATTTTGGACTAATTCTGAGCATATCTGGGAATTACCACCCAGGTTCCTAACATAACTAAAGAAAGCCTTGTGATTATCCTTAGTGTCCTGTGCAATTTTTCTCTCGAAGCTGGCCTTAGACAATTTTATGAGTGCCCGTAGTTTTTTGCTAATACTGATCAGTGATGCCTTCCCTTTTTGGGATTTTGCTCTATCATTTAGTAGCTTCCTCCTTCTATTGTATAGTTTGTTTATGGCTGGGGTCCACCAGACAGAACGTCTGCCTTTGGAGGATTGGGTCTTGGTTTTATTTGGGATCGCATGATCCATGCATTCCTGAAGGTGTTCATAGAATGTGTTTATAAAGGATTCTGCAGTCTGGGCCGTATTTTCCACAGGCCCAGGGGCTTTGAAGGATTCCACCTCAGTTTTGAGGAGTGTGAAATTTGCTTTAGAGAAGTTTTTCACTGTGGTTTTCTGGGCAGGGGGTGGGGTCGGGATGTGAATATCCAGTGAGATTAGTTTATGGACTGATCTTACCAGTGAGGGATACACTTCTGGTCTGGAGCATAGAGTCCCCATGTTGGTGATGATCAGGTCCAGTATGTTTTCCCTCTTGTGGGAGTGGTAACAAGTTGTTCCATAGCATTTGAGTTTATAAATTCTAGGAACCTTTGGGCTAGGGTGTTGGAGCTAGAGTAATGCTCCCAGTCTATGTTTGGGTAGTTGAAGTCACCCAATATAATGGTGTTTGGAGAGACCTTCATATTTTCCAGTGTTCTCAGGAAGGCCAAGTGGGGTTCCTGGGTTTGGGAGGGTGGTCTGTAGCAGGCTATAAACTGGAAGGCAGTTTTACCCACTGTTAGTTGCACATGGATAGTCTCTGATGCTTCGTGCTTTGCCACCAACCTGGAGGTGTGGGTATCTTTGATGAATATCGATACTCCCCCTCCTTTTGTGGTTCGGTCCAAGTTTTGGGGCGAAAAGCATGGTATGAGGTATAACCTGGTAGTGCTGGGGTGCTCTTGGGAGCCCTGAACCAGGTTTCTGTTACTGCACAGATATTGATGTTCTCCATGCTAAGGAGAGTTTTGAGCGTGCATCTTGAGGTTTAGACTTCTGGCATTGAGTAGCATTACTCTTAGTTTCTTATCCTTTGTGATACCTATGGAGGTGGGTTTGTCTTTTGAGCCTTGCCTAAAAAGGCACTATGGGGTAGCAAGAGCCTTTGCCAATATCCAAAGCCCAGGGTGACAGGTGCAAGCCGTCCCTAGCGAAGCATTGTGGCTTGTCGAGCATATCATCCCAAGCTGACAGGCATTGGATCCCCTTTGAATGACACCAGTACTTAAGCCAATTGTTGAAATTGATCATCTTGTCTTCATATTGTAGCATCATTCTTGGTGAGGGTAAGATGCTACTCAAGGCCAGGGTCATACCAGCCTGGGCTACATGCTCAGAGAGCTCCTCTATGTCTCTTTTCATGTAGTCCAGGGAGGTACATCTCAGGTCATTCACACCAGCATGGACAATGACTGAGTCATATTTGTACTTGCCTTGGAGTGACCTGAGTGCTTGTCTTATGTGGCGGATCCTAGCGCCTGACAGGCTGCTCACCATGACCCTCTCCTTGTTCAGCCTGGTGAGCGGGATGTCGGTGTGCCTGATGATAGAGTCACCTATTACAAGTGTATCAGGTGTGTTGTTTAGTCTTAAGGGCTGTGATTGTTCGGCACACTGGCTTTGTGAGATATGTGTTGCACGTGTTTGTTTTGGGGTAGCAGTTGCTTGGGTGTCTGCTTTGGAGGTCTCTGCTGCTTAGGCAGATCTTTATTTAGAGCCTCCGAGTATGTTTTTGTGTGATTATGTGTTTGGTTTGCTGTCGTGGTAGGTCTATGTGAGACTGGAATTGTAGTGAGTGTGGTTTCCTTCTCCTCCTGACTGGTTATGCCAGTACTGAGTTGAGAGAGCTTAGCCTCCAGTTTGGCTATATGGTTGCATCTCTCACATGTGTTGGAATTTGTTGGGAGGAGGAGAGGGTTGTCTGTGTACATGAGGCAGTTGTAACATTGCCTCAAGATTCCCAGATTCACCAGCTGGACCACAGAGGAGATTGACAACTGACCTTTGGACATGCTAGAATAATATTGGGAATTCCTTTATAATTGAAAACAAGGGCCAGTGGGGAGTGAGGGTGTAGTGCTTTTAATTTTTAGTGCTGACTTATATAATTGCTTTAGTGAGCAAGTGCCAGGTAACTTAAGTGCAATGTGTTACAGGTAACTTAAATGCAAAAATGACAAACAGTAACTTTTTTCAAGTGAAACAAGGAAATAAGTACAGTAAGCAATGCAGATATCACTAGTGATCCACAGAAGCACTGAGAAGCTGCGTATTAGGTGGAATTATCGTTCCAGGGAAATAAGCAAACAAACAACAAGCATATAAACAAAGCTAGATTCAGCAGGCCTGGATCTAGTCTATGCTACAGCAAACAAGGTGTACCAATTTCAGTAAGATACAGTTCAAATATTCAGGCACTATAAACCTTTAACCAGAAATTCCCAGCTCAGAATGGCAGAGTCCAGCCTCTTCTCCCACAAGAGTGCAGACCACGAACCTTCTTAATGTAAAATAACTGGTCTGAAGCCCAAGTGCTTAAACCAGAACTAATACACTTTAAGAATAACAGACACTGGTGAGTGAGTGACCATGAGTCCAGAGTCATGGCAGCACTCCTTGTCAAAGACCATGAGCAGAGACTGCTGCAGGGCCAGTACCATGGTTCCCAATATAAGGCAGAAGCCTGGGACCATCTCGCCCATGACCTCACCAATGCCACTGGCATACCCAGAACTGGTAAGCAGGTCAGGCATCACTATGCTGACCTGAAGCTGTGTAAGGGGGATCTCTTGGATTAGTGGATCCAAGAGACTAGGATGGCAGGGGTTGTCCCAGCTGTGTGTAAGTATCACTCCACTACCTGTTTAATAATTGCCAGCTCATGTATATTATGGATAGATATGACAAAATATTCCTCTTATGTGCTTCACAGTGGCAAGTGAGCAGGCCGTGAACCAGGAGGCCCATGGCTGTCTCCTGCAGAGGTTGTGATGTGAGGCAGGTTAGTAATACTCTTGCATGTACTGTCATAGAAATAAATCTAAAAGCATTAGTAAGTTAATTGCCAGTATAAAACCTGGATTGTTTAAGGCAAGTATTTCATACACTGGAGAATATGGCAGGAAGAGTCTTATATAGTTTATATGTAAATAAAAGCATAATAGCCTGACAATAAAGGTCTAACTGCTGGACTGCATGTGTATACTCTGGTATCATATGGCAATGTAGATTTGCAATCACTTAATAGTACTGTTGTATTAAGCACTGTTACCCACACTGTGCAACATAAATATAATATGTAGGAATGTCTGTATATGACTGGTGTAATCCCCAGAGGTCATTTAGTACAACTGAGAGAGACATAGACAGAAAACAGTGAAAAGGCAGAAAACAAAATCCAAATAGCACATGCAACTGAGACGTGAATTGTTGTATTTTTAGCACACACAGCCATGGTTCAAATCCTGGGAGTGGTAGTAGTCTGCATACAGAATCATACCCCACAACTGTACAGATATGTCCAGAATGTCCAGTAAATTGGCCCATATCTGCTGCCTGTCACTCTGTCTCCCTGGGAAATCAGTGGGATAATCCCAGATGCATAGGCAGCAAACAAGAAATACAACTGATTGTCACACATCCATGAGAACAAACCTATCACTCTAGCAACTCCCCAAACTGTTATGAGAGTAATAAGCCAAGTATGTCCTATCTACACCCCCATGTTGTCAAGCTGTGACCAGAGTGTGTACAGTAACAGAGTGTGAAATCTGGTACTTTGTGTGGCAACATGCAGGTAGTGCTAACAAACATTGCTGCCACAGGTACGTCGGATACGAACATTGTGCCGAGAAATAAAAGCTTAATACCCTGTACTGGTAAAGTTTACTCTGGTAATGTATGGCATTGTGACTGTTGCAGTTGCTCTGAATAATAAGGTATCACTCATCACTGTCACCCACACTGTGCTACATAATATAACTGTCTAGGAAATCTGTATAAGAGTGTTGTAAGTCATTAAAGGTTGAAGAGGGCAGTAGTCTATATATAGGTTCACCTGCATGTAGTCAAGACATGGCCAGAATCTGTGCAAAAGAGATGGACAGGTATGTGCATAACATCAACCTGGAATCTGGGAGTATGTGTAGAAACAGTTAGTGTTAACAAACAATTTCTCCACAGGTATAACAGGTAAGAGGTGTATACTGCAGGTAAAACCAGTTCATGTATAAAGATGGTGACAGCTATATCACTGTCCAAACTAAGGCAATAGGGTAGTGTAGTAATACTTGTAAGGTACAGATAACAGCACTGACTAGGAAAGTAATGCAAACTACAGGAATGTACTAGTTGTTAATTGACATCTCCCCCCCCAGCCACCATATCTCCAACAATACACTAAATACCCACCTCAACTGGTACGTGATGACTCCACTGTTATGTTGGGACATATCTCCTTTTGTTTGAAATTATTTAAATCTGTTTCTATGCATGTGCTATGTTGAAATACTCCAACATTGGTGGCATGGTGCCATCAATGTACCTGCATGCTGTTGTTATTACCACTGTGGTCCCATATATGCATGTCTTCCATTTGCTATGCAACTGTTCCATATCTGGTGTCTGGGTTAATGGGAATATCTATGCATGCTGTTACACCTAACCCTGGAATGTGTTGACTATTACTAACCCCACATATGTTAATACACCATAAACACCATAGCCATATGGGAATGTGGGTCCCAGCGGATCCACCTGTCCCACCTCAGCTGGCTATGGCACCAAGCACCAGCACATCTGGGGCCCAACCCAGGATCTCCTCATCCGTTGGTTGTGAATCACCTTTGGGTGTAACCGACTCAGGGGATGGGGATCATCCCCCTGGGAGCGGGCACAGACAGGAAGCTGTCATCTGTTGCCAGGTCCGTGTTGTGGTGTGGAGAGAGCTCAATCAGCAGTGTGGAGATCCTCTACGCCAGCTCGAGGGCTGAGTGTTGTGACTAGAGGGTCAGCCTGGCTCTCTGACTCAGCCCCTAGCCTAGCCACCGTCGGGGCTGTGAAGATGCAGTGATGATTGCCCATGGGTGGGGATCTAAGTCCCACTGTTTCCACTAGGGGTGCTCATGGGCTTCCGATTTTCCAACACCCCTCCCCATTAAGGTGTTTACCCCCACACGTGTCATATACTGCCCCTGTATGAATCTTGTTTGTCTTGCCTGTTAACCTACCCAACCTACCTCCCAAATATACCTACTATCCCTCCCCAACATCCCACTCTCACCTGAAAAAAAAAGGGCAATCTGTTCCCAAAAAAAATCTTGCCCCATACATAGCTGTCTATTTCGCACACGTGTCCACTGGACACGTAATCTGGTTTAATTGGCATCACAACATATTATTGTTGTCCTCATCCCTCTCTCAGGGGTTTGAGTGTTCAAATCTACCTCCAAATTCAGTGTATATGCACAGCTGTGGCTGTAGAAGAAATTGTCAGCCATGGACCTTCCTTACACCCTCCAGCACATCCCTAGCTATCTTCCCCAGTGTCTTTCCCTCTTTTTGCCCCTTTTTCACCACTTTCCTCTCAACCCTTTTTTCTTTTCTTTTAAAGAAATTAGCAAGGGGGTAAGTGGGAATAAGCACTTTTAAACAGCAGTAAGCGGGCTTAAGCTTGTTTGCACAGGGGTAAGCAATGCCTACACAGGTTAAGCAATCTTGAAGCTAACTGACTATAAGAAACTGTAACCAGAAGTTAGCAGTGCTTACTTCCATGCAAACCCATGCAAACCTGCTTACAACTGCTTAAAAGTGCCATAATCACTCTGTATTCAACGGCCCTTGTTCTACTCAGCAACAAAATAAACAGCCTTTGCAAGGCTCAAACCTAGGACTCTGCACACCATAGCTAAAGTGATTTACCGCTAAGCCATGTCAGATCCACATAATCCTGATGTTTGTACAACCATATCATCCAGCACAGTCATTCAACAGTACATTAAATTGATTTCAACATGTAGATGTGTGTGTGTGTGTGTGTGTGTGTGTGTGTGTGTGTGTGTGTGTGTGTGTGTGTGTGTGTGTATATATATATATATATATATATGTATATTGATATCTAAATAGATATAACATATCTATATATGTAGATATATATATATATATATATATATATATATATATATATATATATATATAAACATATATACATACATATGCATATATCTATAGATATATATGTTTACATCTATATGTCTATATATATATATATATATATATATATATATATATATATATATATATATATATATATATATATATATATATATATATATATATATATATATATATATATATATATATATGTGTGTGTGTGTGTGTGTGTATACAGCAATATATATATGTAAGCATAAATATATATCTATATAGGTATATACAGACATACATCTGTAGATATAAAATAACAAAAACATATGTCAACATGCACCATTAATGGGGTTGAGGGGGCCCAGACAACATACGTCTTCAAGGGATAGATATACCCCCCCACAGCCAAACACATCTGCCCTGCAATACAATACCAAATGTTGCAGATCCCATAACCAGGACCTGACACAATATGGGCACAAGAGGTTAACAGTACTCCAACCCACCTGTATGATGTCAGGCTGGTATCAGTAACATATGCTGCACAGTCTGGCTACCATATGGAATGTACAATGTGGAAGCAATCAACATTCCTAGTATACATATGCACAGACACACTTATATGCAGATTCACACACACACACACACACACAGATATATATATATATATATATATATATATATATATATATATATATATATATAGATAGATAGATAGATATGTAAATACACATACACACACAGTGATATGTATAGGAAGATACATATGTAGAAGGTGCACACAATAAAGAACAGCCACTATGCCTACAGTTGCCACCTTACCAACGGGACACTATATGAGCCACCCATACAAATGACAATTGTTGCCTGCAACATATACCCACAGAGAGGTCAAAGGATATAACACCACACACAGGTTTGCATACATGGGAAAGCTTTATCTGTGCACTATTACAGTTGTATATGCCATGTCATATAGCTGTTTAGGCACTGACATACATATAAATAGAGTAATGCAACTGTGAAACAGTTATATTAATACAGTAGTCTGGAATGGTTGACATATGTTGCTGTCCAGGCTGAGACCTTCATGTAATACAATATTAAAGACTGGGCCACAGCATACCAATCAATCAACAGTAAGCAATGCAGATGTATAGTCCAGCAGCCTCTAACTATACTCTGTACACAATCCCTAGGGGGTAAAGACTTCAACTGACACAATGAGATGTATATGTTACATAACACACCATCACAATCACATGACAAACAGAACAGTCTTTATGACAGGAAGCAGTAGGCCTGCATTTACCCAATGTGAATTGTATGGTAATGTACATCCAGATACCTTAAGGCAGATTAATCCCTGATACCCCACATGTTGTAACAGCCAAGGTTAGTTATGGTGCATCCTGCCCCCTAGACTCAATAATACAGGGCCATATACCACTGTTAAATACACTGGCCTCTGGAGTGCATAAGGGCACACATGTATTGTGTAGGTGAAGCCCACACATATATGGACCCAACCCCACAATATGTGTGGGGGACACAACAGCAGTGGACTGATGGCAGGAATGGCAGCATGACATACTCACAGCCCACTACATAGCAACCCCTGACAGCATGTCATATGTACAAAGCCTGGTATGTAGGTGGAGGACAGAGGCTGAAACACAGGTCCATATATGTAAAACTGTTGTCATACACTGAGCAAGTCACTGGTGTTACAGGATAGTCTGCAACATACCCTTAGTCAGGAATATGAAGTTATAAACAGAAATGGATGTAGCCATGTACTGATAGCACTCAACACACACACTGCCAGTGATATATCTGACACAAGACCTGTGTGGTGGACAGACAAAACATAATAGGCACACAGCTGAGAGCTATGCAGACAGACTGCATTCCAAGTTAAACTAGTATGTACACACAAACCCTGTAACACCGTTGCTATACAATGCATACAACAACACTACTCACACTCTTTCTGTAGTTCTGGAATCTCCTACAAATATGTAGCTGGCCTGAGTGTGCAGGTTCTCCTGTAAGAGGTATTGCTACCTGCTGTCTGTAACACTGCTGCCCACAGAGGAAGGATGTCCATCATACAGGAAAGGTAAAGGGACCATGCCCACATGATGTAGGGATTTATAGTAGTTGGTTGCCATGACAGTGGTAATTGGAAGTACTACACAGCATGCTGCATGCAGGTAGCAAGTGGAGGACATTGATTGTTGCAGAGGCCATCACCTGATCATATGCATCATCTACAAAATCCATGTGGCAATCTATGCAAAACAGCTCATTCCATTTACTGGAGAGAGACTGAGAGAGAGAGAGAGAGAGAGAGAGAGAGAGAGAGAGAGAGAGAGGCACAAAAAAAAAAAATCAAGCAAACCATCCAGAAGAGACTTCATTCCCAGAACAGGTATGTGAAGTATATATGCATGTAATTGATCATAGTACTTGGTACATAATAATGGGATAAATTATGTAGAATGATTTATATGTGCTTTCAGGTGTTGTTGTTGTAATGATGTTGAGCTGAACAACTGCTAAGGAAAATAGAGTTGTTCCCTGTGGGTAGTGTGTCATACTCATTAACCGTGCAGAGCAGCACTGACTGATAAGATGTAAGCAAACATAGTGTGTGTGTTGTGTAATGGGAAGTATGTATATTACTGTGGCCAACAGCTGGTGGTGGACGTAATGCCATAATGATGGACACGTGGGTTCCACAGCCCACCTCTTGCAGGATACTCAGGATAACCAGTATTGTAGCATGCAGGAATGCCATAGGTGTGTAACAGGGTTACCTGCAATCTGGCCCTACATATACCCCCCCCTAATGTCAGGCTGTGTCCATATGTGGCACCTGTCTGTGTTGTAGCAAGGCAGAACAGTGCAGCTCTGCAGGAACGTGTTGTGAGATTGTGGACCTGATGCCTGAATTTATCCCACATATAGGTATGCATATGTGTATATATATAATATATTTATATATATATATATATATATATATATATATATATATATATATATATATATATATATATATATATACACAAATATACAGATACCCATGTGTAGACAGATATATATGAACACATATACATCATATATATCTACACATATATAGATATATACTTATATGCACATGTCTACATATATACAAACACACAAACAAATATGCATGTAAATACATATCCCCTATATTACCACCACAGTGCTGCATGCTATGTGCAAGGAAACAGCACACATAGCAATACACACAGATATCTACAGCTGTCAGTGTGTGCAACATGGATGGGTATGTCACATGTGAACTCCTTGTTGGGACCATACTGCCCTTGTCTGTGAAGTATGGAATGGGAATATGGGGAAGTATTGCAGGTATAGTTGTGGAGGTGGTCAGGGTTGGTAGATATAGAGGACAGCCTACAGGAGTGGTATTTCATGCATGTAGTGGGTAAACACCCTGGATGGTGTGTGTGGTCTGTGATGTGGATGCCTCATGGGCCCCAATATGGACACAATAGGAACAAGCCTCCCACCCACTGCTACTCACAACAGTAGTCCACGTCCTGAAGGTGCCTGGCCTGGGGGCTGAGCAGGAGGAGCATGTGGGCTCTGTGAATGTGTACTGGGTGCCTCAAGGTGATGTAGCACATCCCCCACATGTCTATGGAGCCCGTTATGGAACAGACCCTGGACCTGACCTCAGGGGACAGGAACATGTCTGTGTGTGCCCCTGGGGGGAACAACATCGCCTGAGTTGGTTCCATCTGACGGTATTGCTGGACCAGTACATGAGATGGCCCCAGGGTGGGTCACACATGTGATGTGGCCTGGTAACATGGGTAGATGAGTTTGGAGAGGTGGTTCTGCTGGCTAATAGTATATATGCATGCTATTGTGTCACTGTTATAGAACATATGCCAGTAGTAATAGTCTACACATTCCCGGAACGTGTCCAACAGCATGCATAGATAACACCAATAACACAGAATGTCAGATGTGCAGCAAACACATAGCAAGCATATCACAGGCATATATGGAACTCTTGTGGCCCTGACAATGGTATGCAGGTGAATAGCCTGTAACAGGCCAGCAATGATAGTGTCCACACAGGGAACATGGCTACAAACACATTGCGGAAAGCGTGGTACTGTACAATATCTGCCCCACTGGTATGTATGCTGTAGCCATACCTATTGAGTTGTGTGTACAGTTTGTTGTCACTGATATGATGGTGGGGGTGACAATGATGTGTATTAAGAACTGTGGTAACCTTGCTGCATGACTTGCTCACCTGTGTCGATCTTTATGTCTTTCAGGCATGATGTCCCATGGAAGGGTGCCAGCATACAGAGCAGCTGAAAATCACATTCTGGTTAATGACCTCATACAGCACTATGCAGTCTTGTTTGGCTGGGTCACCCATGATCAGCAGGAGTGGACCGCCCTTTGGAATGACATAGTCCACATTGTCAATGATGTCGGACTGCACAACCACAGTTATAGACAGGTCTGGCATCATTGTTCTGACCTACTCTGCAATGCCCATCGGCATGCTGATGCAGTCCGGGGGATCACCTCATCACAGGGGGGGGGCCATGCCATTGATCCATCCCTGACACTTGTGGAGGAGCTCCTAGCCAGCCTCGTGGCACCTACATATCTGCATAGCCACCAACTGTTGGACACCTTTGTGGAGGTAGTTGCCACCCACACACCAGCCAAGGAGCATGCAGGTAAGGCCAGAGGGCACATCAGTAGACCATTGTTGCATACACATCCGCATCGGTACAGGTAGATCATGCATATCTGACATGTCATAGATATAGTATATTGCTGCATAGTAGTGATAAACAGATTTGCATATGTGGTAGTATTGTTGACATGTACTGTTGATGTATTGTAATGCTGCATCCACCCTGTAGTAATGCCACAGGTGTGGCCACTGAATGTGCATCTCTCACCCTCTTATGTAGGTCCCTCCAGTAGTACTACCAAGGCAGCAGCCTGTAGCTGGTGAATATGGTTTATATAGATGCTTGCCAATACACCGGGCATGTAATGGCAATGGTATATTCCATGCACACATCTAACACACCTACCCAGAATGCATGCTCAACATGTGCACGTATTGTTGCTTTTAAATGCAGGGCATTACAGTGGTGACCATGATGGGGTATTGGAAGGGTATATTAGACACCTGCATGATAACTAACATTCTGTCATTGTGGAATGTGTACACAGGGAGTAACATAATGGTGGGAGACATGGCCTACAGTAGGAACATGTTTGGAACAACACCCATATACAGTGCAACACCAGTGTATATACCTGTAGGACAATGGCAACTGTTGCAGACTTACACTATGGCATAAGGCATTACTGTAGTCCACATTATCAGCTGGGACTAGGCTGTAACATGTGGTGTTCACTATATGGGACACTGCAAAGTGACACACATGTGTAGGTCTTACTTGTCATGCTTCTGCAAAAAGGCTGAAGAAGGGGGGGTGTCAGCATGACACACCAGTGCACTGCAGCAGGGGTCCTAAGGATGCTAAGAATGGCTGTATCTGCACATAACCAGGTTCAGGAACTGTGACAGACATAACCCTATCCCCACAGCAATAGTGACGGCAGTGTGTGAACACCAAGAGATGTGCACATGTGTAGACCTTGCAATCATGCAGATTAGGGGGACATGTGTAGGGCAGATTGAACATACACTGGCAAATGCAGATGGCCCACGCGAGTATACCCCTGCCAGTAGTAGTGACTACTGTAGTACACATAACAATATGTGCAACAAGCCGTCATGATAAGGGAGTGCACACATATGCCCACACAGACTGTATGCATCGCGGTCAACATCCACATACCTAACACATTCCGTAGACACTGCATGTGAAAGTACAGGACATATATCACATACTGGGCTCATGTACTGTTCAGATATGTGGTGATGTGGTCCCATGGCAGATCAAGGATGGGTGTGTTATCCATTTGTGTTGTAAGTGTACACATGTCAGCATGAGGATGGTCTGCAGTCATATTCTACAACAAGGTATGGCACTGCGGTGACACCATGGCTGTGACATATCTGGAGAACAGTTGAACACATGTCACAGGTTTGTATAACAGTTATTTGCTGTGCTACATGGACAGGTGACCCGCTGGGGCATGTATAATCTGCAACCTGATGTAGACCCATCCACATACATGCACACTGTTACTTGGCAACACAGGGACTAGATCCCTACCTAGGTATGTAGTGATACTGAAGTGTGGAGTTTCCATTGCATACACCACAGTGTTTAGGGTGAGGTGTGTCCTAGGTTACATGTTACATGAAGAACATCCCCAGACATGTACAGTATGCTAATGGGGGATGTAATGGGTGTATATGGGCAATACATAGTGTGACATACCTTCATATACACATTAACAGACACATAACAGGCAGACACTCATCCAAGAGACCTGGGCCTAGTGCTGCTAACTAACTTGATCGTGTCCAATGTATTACAGGTAGGCAGCACACAGCACATGCATAACTGGCCTGGATTGTGGTATCAGTTACCTGTATGGTTGATGGTGACAGTGGTAACCATGACGTAGTACATGGGATATATACCAGGTGTACCTTGGTGTAATGACAGTGTACACAGCACCCACATTCCCCAGTGAATATTGTACTCCCTGAAACCCATGACGACATTCTGACATACCCACCATCACACATTGGCCACAATTGCAATACAACCCAATGTAGATCCCAACAGTGGTACTACAGGGATATGCATCTAATGCACATGCCACACGCATAGCAGGGTGTTGCATTGTCATGCCTCACCTATGGGCAGCAACAACACTAGCTGTGCTACTGTATGGCAATGAGTATTGTAATAGGAGTATGTGGCCTCGGAATGCTGTACCCTACAGATAAATGGACATGCACACATACACACACTTGTCAGAACACAATGGGTATCCCATGCCTATCAACCCCATTTGTACAACACTGTTGTGATGGTACTGCAAGGCTCTTGTAGCAGGTATGGAGAAGAGCTTAACAGGGTACATTTAATGTCCCATCAGCAGCCACAACTGGCTATGGCAATGGGTGTTGCAGTGGTTGTGAAGGCCCTCATGGAATTCCCACATGCAGGTGTGCTAACACACAGACACGGCTATGCTTAGTCATGCACATGTACACATGTGTCAGTACTTGGGTGCATCTCTGTAGGTGGTCATAGCTGTGTACGTAGCTATTGTCCAAGGAGAGATGGGTTGTGTAGGGGTTGTGTGTACATTGGTATCCTGCCACCTGCCATGTGGCAACAGGCAAGCTATTGACAGACACTGCTGTGGTGACTGTCAGAGTGAGAGTGACATGTATCAGCCACTCCTCCAGGTGCCTCCTGCACATGGCCACTGAGGTAATCAAGTCAACATGCATGCAACATGCATTACAACACATGGTTAGTGTCTGTGATGGAGACCTGTACCCAAGCATGTTCAGTTGACTGTGGTAGTGTAGTGGTGGTACCTGTGGCATGTGGTGTATGCAGGGTGTTATCTACAATATGTGACAGTTCTTACACAGCTGGGCAGACATGTCAGTGTCAGTCAAGCTTAGGATGCCTGTACATATCCCAGTGGGATATCTGCCATCTGCACATCTGTACAGGGATTGACAGTCATCAGCTTAGCAAGTAGCTATGCAGTAGGATGAATGTGTTGACAGATAGACATTTGACAACAATATGTATGCCATAACTACATGTCATGAGCCCTTGCTATCATGTGCTGTACAGACGGTAGTCTACTGTTACATTCCACATGTCGGATCATTACTCAGGGGTTATATACTGTGACACAGCTCACACACCAGGGATACAACAGGGAGGCCTCAGAGTCCAGCTATGCCTGCAGGTGTGCCTGTTGTCAGTACTACATTTAGCACTCTACTCTTGCATGGGTAGGCACTGTCAACAGTAGTACTGCCATGATACACTACATGCCAGTGTGACAGCACGTACCCTTGGCTACTACCCCTGTATGTAACAATGTCACATGGATAACAGTGCTGTACAGGCCTCATATATGTCTGTGTCCCAGACATGACACTCACACCCCTTGCTACTGTAATGACAGCACATAGACACATGTATTGTACATGGCATTACATACACTTATTACAGATGTCATTACCCTGCTATGTTATCAGACTGGGTGATGTGAACTGGTTACCAGGGCTAAGCCATGCTTAGCAGGTATCAACATTGCTGCAATATAACAGCTAAGCTGATTTGTGCACTGATATGCGAAGCCTACACTGTGCAAGTGCCCGTACATTTACCCATAGCTTAGCACTGCTTAGCTTCATGCAAACCCATGCAAACGTGCTTAAAGCTGCTCAAAACTGCCTTAACCACTCTGTATCCGACAGCCCTTGTTCTGCCCAGCAACAAAATGAACAGCCCTTCAGGTCTTGAACCCAGGACCCTGTGCACTAAAGTCACAACACTTAACCACTACACCATGATCACTGTGAAGACAACTGTTGTTTTTCCAAGATGTCTGTCAATACACATATTGAGTAGTATTGAACAATTGCCTTTACTTCCACAATTGTGTAGTACTTGTTATTAATATGACTGCTGCATCACATATGTTGTTTTAACATAATGTACACATATCAGATACATATGGTGAGATACATCTGGGAGATTGTACACAACCGTGAGGTTTACACATGACAGGAACATGGATATATACATATAATAGGGTGATATATGTCTACATGTACATACACATACACATGTGCATTCATACATATGTCTGTATACACATCTGTATAGTGCAACATATATATGGCCATGTGTACATCTCTTCGTATGTGCATGTATATATAGATATATGTACATATAGCTATATATGTATGCACATCCTATCTGTACAGTTATGCCTATTTATGTAGATATATATGTAGATATCCATAACTATATGTGCATACATATCTATTCTGATATATATGTAGCTATCCATAAGTATATGTGCATATGTATCTCTATCTGTATATGTGTTTTCCCTTTGGGTGAAGAGATTCTCAAGGGATGGGGGATGAAATTCCCACCCTTACTTGGAAATGGCAAGATTTCTGTTGAACCTAGAAAGGAAGAAGACAGTAAAGAATTTTCTAAAGCCATGGTTACATAATATGGCAATTTTGGGCACAAAGTTGGGAATATCATTTCTAAGAATTGGGTCATCATGGAAGGGAATACTGAGGTGTACAACTTACTGGATACTTCACCATTGTTTGTGTACAAAATAGGACACAATATGAAACAACTGTTTGAGCATCCCTTGCCCCTTAAACATGGAGAAAGAGGGACTAAAAATGTGGAGCATGCAAATATTGTACATACATCCTTGAGGGAACACTTGCCATGGTAGGAGAGTTTCAGACAAGAGTCCACTTGGTAAATGGGAATTGTAATAGTAAGGGACTAGTATATTTGTGTATATGTTCTGGTTGCAAATGATTTCATGTGAGTAAAACAGAGAGAGTTCTCAGGAAGCATATTTATGACCACATATATGCCATAGAAACTAAGAACCCCAACAACTCCCTTTTTAAACATACATTGACATGTTCAGGACAAGTTAGTTTTACATTTGGGATCTTGGAAATAGTAGGGAAAGACCCTGGCGAGGGAATTCGAGCAATAGAATTTCTAATAGTGAATTATGATGGCAGTTAAAACTAGGAGCAACATTCCCACCTGGTATGAATGAACACATTTCTTTAGTTCCTGTATTAAAAAACTGAGCACTTGCACTTTGATTTTAGCAATGTTTTATGTATTTCTTATTGAGCCATTTATTGCTGGTTAATATAGGGTTAATACTGTATTGTAATGGAGGGTTAATTAGCACTAGGTGGTTTTAATTAAAGGGTTAAATGGAACTGTATTTAAACACCATAAATGGTGAGACATTTTGGTTTGATAAAGTCCACAACTTATGTAGACGAAAGAGCTTACCATTTGGATTGTTTCTTTGGAATTATTGCTGTTGCTATTTTGCTGCTCTTTTACTGTTGGTGTACTGAGTTTTGGATGCTCAGCTTTTATCGTTCATTTTCTGTTTTAGAAGAATAAATTATTTTTTATTACTTCATTGGTGGGACATTGTGGCATTGGCAGTTCAAGACCGAGGTGAGTTTTACAGCCATGTAGATGGGTATATCATGTAAATACTGGTATACATATGCCCCCATAGGTTATGCATTCACACACACATCTGTCCTGACACATAACAACTGCTGGTACAGAGGTGCCATGGCCACATACTACCCACTAGTTAGTGACATACTTCTGTACAGCATCCCACTGCTTTGTCTGACATACATGACTGTTATGGTGGCCTGGCAGCAGTACATCTGGCAAGTGTCTGGGCATAACATTACATTGGGTAAGTACACTAAGCTGCTAGACATGTAACAAAGCACTGTGCAGGCTACAGGCAGACTGCCACAACACTGGCCTACATTTTTATTGGGGAATACACATGCACCTACATATATAGCAGGCTCTACAGGCATGTCACAGCATAGAGTAACAGACACCTGCGTGAAAGTGCATAACCACAACCAATGTGAACACAGTCACATATGATAGCTAGTGTAATATTACAGTATATGGACTATCTGATCAACACCATCCTCATATGTGCCACTCACACACTAACCCTACATATACAGGGCCACTACACAGTGTGGTCTGATGCCTGCCTGGCCTGTGGTATGGGACATGTGTGTGTTTGGCCCTACAAACATGTAAGCCGATAGGATAAGATACAGTGGAGCAGCATGTAACATCAGATTTAACAGGACCAAGAACAATGACATCTACCACAGTCTGTACATAGGCCAAGGTACATATTCACAATACACACACTGTTGACAATCACTATAAGTATACAGACCTCAGTACTGTACACACAACCATAGAATGCCCAGGTTATGTCAGCAAAGAGAATCCCTACTATACATAACATGTGTCGCAGTCTGATATCTCACTGGCTTGTTATCAGATATGATGTCAATAAATTATGGTGTACAGGGCATATGCACCTCTTACTGCATGACATATGTACACAGGTTGACAGAGTTGTGGCTGGAAACACAAACACAGTGCCAATATTGACATGTTGCTGTGATAACTTCATAAATTTACTGTTGTAACAGGGTTTGTTGTGACGTATGTCCTATGAGGGATATGAGGTCAGTAACTCTCATGTCTGTCACCATGTACTGACTGCAATCCTCACACTATGTTTCTGCAGTTCACAGATAGGTGTTCTGTGAGTAACACAAGAAACACAAGGCACCACACACTGCCCAGTCTGCAGATGACCCAAAAGATGGGGTTTTCTCAGAAACATAGCCCTGTCATGACAGGTATTAAAACATGTAGAGCAGCCATATCCACACACCCCTGCTAAACCAACATTACTCCAAATGCAGAATAGCAACACTTCTGTAGTCATGTCAGGCACATCCCCCTCCTATGTGTTGGCCTGTTTCCACAGTGTATGTTGTTAGATGTAAATCCCCAATCCATCTGAGATGCTGTTTGCCAAAAAACAGATCTAGGTCCTGCTCACAGTGAATGAAAAGGCCCAGCACCAACATGATGTTCCTAGATATTGCAAGTGTGTTACCATGCAATTGGCTATGGGAATGTTACTACAGCTGTTCCACATGCAATCAGCTGATCATGAGCATCACTTACAAAACACATGCTGCTGCCTAAGCAAAGCAGGTGTAAGTCTCCACATCGACCAGAGAGGGAGTGAGAGAGGCAGACAGAGGCAAAGATAAGTCAGGGAGGTGGTGGAGAGTAAAACCTAAGCATGTCTGTGTCACACACCTACCAGTATAGGGAACCAAACCCCTGACTGACTATGTATTGCTATCACATGTCTATGCAGGTATTGGATGTGCCACATAGCTTGCATGTTGAGGAGCTCTCCAAACGTATATGGGATGGTGAATGACATCTGCAACAGTGATATGGTAGCTATATGGTAGGTGTAGTACACGTGCCTGTCCGCATGAAGTGGTGTCGATGTCAACACAGCCACACTCTCTCAGGGACCCACACACACTGACACACTTGTCAGGGTCAGGAATACACCCCCTCACTAGTTAGTTTGCCACAATACAGTACTGTGCAGGTATCACATGCACCACAGGGGTTTTCCGGAGGTTATATGGGCAAAGGGTATGTGGAGGTGTCTGACATCAGATAGCATGCTTCAGTATGCCATTGGGAGTTGTAGTGAGTGTAAATGTGGTCAAAAGCATCATACACCACACACATAGACACAGTGTGCCAGTACTGACATGCATGGGTACATTGCTTCACTGGTGTTTAGTGGTTGACTGTGCCAGACGGCTATACAAGGCTAGGTGATGGGTATACCTTGGCATCAGGCCACATGACAATGGTCTGCAGTGTGTCTCAGTGGTGTACTGTCTAGATTGGTCCACACAGGTGAGTATTGTATTCACCATCCAGTCACCTGGGTAACTATTGTGTGTGGCCATTGCTGTACATTGCTTGCCATGTATGTGCTCTTTAGTCCATGACATGGATGGCATCTGGGAAGTGGACACATCCCAAATGCATGCACAGTGACCTGTGGAACTGTACCTGGGGTGTCTGGCCCATGTTGTGTACACAGATTGTTATCATCAGATGTGCCATTCCTGGCCTCATGTGGCGGGAACTGGTAATGGACAGCAGGTTGACACTGCACCTACATTGATAGCATGATACAGGTATTCCCTGGTGTCAGTGGCATCTGTCCATACAGGGCATGTGTTTAAGCCATGGTATGTCCTTTGTGGGTCACATTTGATGGCACCACAGGTGTTGCAGGTGTCCACTGGGGAACATTGTGAAGGCACACTGTCTGCATGTACATGCCTATTGTACTGATGGACAGTGTGCCATGCTCTCTGTAGTTCACTGCAATCACACCATAGTTACTATCTGTGGGCAATATGCACAGTACTACCGACATAGCGGTTGTTGCCTAGGCAAGTGTGTTTGTGTATGAGACATGGGTTGACAGTGTTCTCTGGGTAATACATGGGTTGCTAACTTTGTTCACCAGGCCTTGATGTCACATGTAGGGGTATGGATTGGCACCCCAGTCTCTCAGCTATTTCACATCTGTTATCTCTGTAAGGTGGACATTGTGACATATAATAGGGCCACCATATAAGAAATTTGCAAAACCCGCTCCACAATGAGTCCAGTTGTTACACACTCACCTCCACAGAGGATAGAAATGCCAAACAGACACCTGCCATGTCTGGGATTAGAACTCCTATCTAACTAGTTTATTACACTACAGCACTAGGCAGTTATAGGATGCACCACAGAGATTACTGGAGTACTCCTTCCTCAAAGGTGTATTTCACAGTGAATGACATCATCAGTGGCCTTGCCAAAGAAGGGCATTTGAGCTGTAGTGAGCATGACTAGCCTAAAAAGCATTGCTCTCTACACAGACATAGACACACACACTTGCCATGTCTGGGAGTAGAACTCCCACCTAACTAGTTTATTACACTACAGCATTACGCAGTTATAGGACACACCACAGAGACTACTGGGCTACACCTTTCCCAAAGGTGTATTTCACAGTGAATGATATCAGCAGCCTTGCCAATGTAAGGCATTTGAATTGTAGTGAGGTTGACTAGCCTAAAAAGCATTGCTCCCTACACAGACAGAGACACAAAAACAAACACACACATACACACAGCTGCTATGTCTGGGATAAGACTCTTACCTAACTGGTTTATCACACTACAGCATTACACAGTTTTAGGACGCACCACAGAGATTACTAGGCTACTCCATTTCCAAAGGTGTATTTAAAAGTGGATGACATCAGCAGGCTTGTCATAATAGGGCTATGGAGAGGGCAGTGTGTGTGCATGGGCCATAACCCATTCATCTAGAGGATGACACACCACATGCAGGCACACGCAGGGTTATATTCTCCGGGTACGTGTATACAGCTGCTAGACGACCACTGCCTTGTACAGTCATGTTGCACAATTAGCACTTGCACCACATAGTCTGTAATGCTGATGGATACCAGTGGCTAATTTCTACAGTGAGTGACATTTACATATCATGTGGTTGTAGCCATTTCGCTGTGTGCTGAGTGGGAACAGGCCTCATGATGGATGGCTCTCTGTCACAGTCAGTCTCTTCCACACATCTATGTATGTCTATGTTTGGCTTATTATAGTGTGTTGTCCTTGGATATATGTCTGTATTCCTATCCAGTGTGTGTGCAAAGCATGACTGGTGCATACTGAGGAGTGTATGCACTAACATCTGCAACTGTCAGATATGTATGGTCCACTGTTGTTTGCAGACATGGGCTTCATTTGTTTTAGTGTGTGAGCATGCCCAGTATGACCTTTCAGTATGTTGTTGTCTGACATTGCCTTAATTTCTCTAAGGGTTTCTCTAAGTATGTGAGGATGCCCAGTATGTCATTCTCTATTGAATTTGTGGATCCATTCCAGGTAGTTTGTACTCCAGTGCAGACCTTTGTGTTATACAACTACAGGTAGCAAATTGTTTCTGCAGGGTATCCGTAGATTATTTGGCAATATGGGGACAAACTGTGCAGGGGATAGTGTGTAGTGTAGGTGATTGTGTCTGTGCTGCTTCTGCTACATGGTACTTGTGTTAGCAGAGATATTCAGACATGTGTGCTGTTATACCCTTGATGTTTTATGTCCTCAAGTACTGTCAGATGGACATTCTTGCTCACAGTGATGTCCTGGGGGACAAGAGTGACTGCAGCTGTGTCCGGTATTGTGGGCAGATGTCTACATATGCATGGTAAGTTATGTCATTCTGGAGGGGGAGCTGCAGACACTTGATGCTGGTACAGTGCTGGCAGAGTTTCCCATACTTGTACATCCATCGACATGACAGTATGGCCTTATCTTGCTGTGGCAATACCTCACAGCTGTACATATTCACACAGGTTAACCAGAGGCAGGGCCATGAGTCAAGACATTACCCCTTTTGTGGTGTATGGGTAGGTTTGTAGCCACCCATTTATGTGTTTGCAGCCAGGGATAGTGTGTGCACATAGCTGTGTGTTGGACCTTGCACATTCCATGCTGCCCATGCTCCCATCCTCTCCTATTATTCTATCCTCTTCCATACATTATGCATACATTCTCTGATACTTTCCCTATAGTTATCACCTCATCACAGCTGTGTTTTGGTGTTGGTCCACAGTTCATGTAGTGAGACATGGTGGACATGTTACTGTGGTTTGTCCACATGGTGTTGCATATGGCTTATGTGGAGTGTTTTATGTTGTTATTTGGGTGTCCATGACATAACATGCATTGGCAGTATGTGTGAGACACAGGCCTTTGGCAGAAGCCTGTAGGCCATTTGGTGGTGATGCGGGCCAGCTGTGGCAGACTGTTGCATTCTGTCAGTCCTACAGTCTCAGACCGCCATACAGTATATTCTCATGGGGTGACAGGGTAGGTGTGCTAGGTGTTCATGCCAATACTTTCTATCAGTCTTGATCAGGTGGTATGGATGCTGACAGGGTGCTACTTACAGCTAGGGACACACCTGCATGGGACACCTGCACTGCATGCTGCATTCTTTCACTATTGCCATATACAGGTGGGGTCATATTGCACCCATTCCCAACAGCAGGGATACGACCAGAGAGATACTTGTGGGTGGTGTTTGGATGAGCTGGGTGCATGTGTGCTATGGACACTACTTGCATATGATGCACGGATATGCTTGGAACATTCCAGTTATGCTGGCATGTGCAGGTGCATCAGCTTTTTCCCAGTACATCAGTCCTGCCACCTTTGTGATCTGCAAGTGTTTGGCCAGATGACACCGGTATCCCCTACTACAGACCCAGATAATGTTATTCCAAGGCTGTGTCCATTTCACAGTTACACATCATATACTGCATGTCTGGGGTACTTTCCCCTGTGTACTGCTTGTATATCTAGCCCAACAGCCATGCCATGTCAATCTTTCAGATGGTGACACATATTACCACCATACATTTACAATGGCTTACTGCTAGCATGTGTTATAGTGGTAGGAATTGTCTTTGGCACTGCAGTTGTGAGGACGTGGCCCTGTCATCAGCTGTAGTGAGCAATGGCCACCAGGTCATACTTCAACATGCATACATACTGACCACTCTCACACAATATGAAACACACACCAACCTAACACACACATACCTGCATATTGTGCAAATGCTACAATCTATCCAGCTACCTTGGCCACCTCTGGGCATCTGTGCTCCACTGGTATTATACCTACACATACATGTTAATACATTTCTACATAAGATTGGGGGGGGCACACCTGACTGTTATATTTCTAAATAGAACTGTGGGGCACACCTGCCTGTTACTACTGTCTACATAGGAGATGGGGGGCACACCTGACTGTTTCTACATTACTACACAGGATTGGGGGGCACACCTGACTGTTACTACATGTCTACATAGAATGGGGGGCACACTTGACTGTTACTACATGTCTATATAGGCTGTGGGGGGCACACTTGACTGTTTCTACACTGCTACACAGGATTAGGGGGGCACATCTGACACTAGTACACATTTGCTATGACTGTACTGGTATGTCAGGAACTCCATTTAATTCTGTTTTCTAACCTATCATGCTAAAGAGAGGCATGTCAGTATACTACATGTCTTATGTTTGATTCACCTACATATTAGTTTCTGACTTCCTACCCTTTAGAACTAACATCCCACTGCACTGCCAGATCTGATGTAGTCTGTCTGTGTAGGCCTTGGCGGGAGGTTACCAATAGGCATCATTCAGTGGCCTTAGCACAGCCTTTGTTGGTGACTGTCTACACCTGCCTGCTGGCTGTGAGTGTTGCTGGTTATGTGAACCTTCCTGACTGGCATGTGTGTGTCATATGGACACACATGTGGCCCAGCACATTTCCTGCTATGGGTTTTGTCACCATGTATAGTACTGGCTAATGTGGTGGCACCTGTATTTGCTACAGATGTCATGCTGCCACTTTAGGTGTCTACTATCTGCTGGCATTCCATTCAGCCACCCGATTCCCTTGCATACTCACATCCATACCATAGATACAAGTAACAACACATACTACTCCAATCAGCAATCGGTAAGGGGAGTGACTTACCTTGTGAGTGTGCCAGTATTGAGGATGGTGCTGGGGGCTGCCTATGTCAGATGTGCATAGTACACTCCCTATACATGGTTGAGCACAGGTATTGTCCTGTTTGGCATCCCTTTTACTGTATGTGCGAGTCAGAGAGACGTGTCATTCCCTGGGTCCCTGCTGTGTCAGTGTATGTGCTATGCATTGCCTCTTTGCCAAGGCCATGGCATACTGGGCACACCTCCATTTGCCTACTGGAGCAGGCTCAAGTTGTTCCTCCTCTGAGTCACTCTGTGCAGGCCTTGGCATTGGTGGGGGGCTGTGTAGCCCTGCCCCATGTTGTTCCTGTTGCAGCTGTTTCTGCAGGATCATATTGTGTAGCATGGCACATACGATAACAATTTGGGTACATGTAGCTGGTGAGTACTGCAAGGCTCCACCGGATGTGTCCAGGCACTGGAACCATGACTTGAGCATCCCAAACACATGCTCTATTATGATTCTGGTCTGTGCATGTGCCTCATTATGGCGTTCTTGTTCGGGTGTATATGCATTTCTGATGGGTGCCATCAGCCACGGCTCTAGTGCGTAAATAGCATCCCCCACTAGGTAATCATAAGGGATGTCCCCATTGGCAAATCTCTGGTACCACTGCTTCAGATGCCAGATGTGGGAATGGTGATAGCTTCCAGGGCAGCCAGCAAGCGCATTCATTATAATGCCCTGGGCATTGCACACAATCTGGCAGTTGATGGAGAGGTAGTCCTTGCAGTTAATGTAGACCCTACCCTGCTCACTGGGTGGTGAGTTTTTGCATATGTGTGTGTAGTCTATAGCATCCACCACCTCAGGGTATTCTGCTGTTTGGTGGAAAAGACACATATTGCTGGCCAACACCTCATGGGTTTTGAGGAAATATACATGCTCACCAGCATGTGCTGGACATGGCATCCAGGAACTGGTGGAATACTCTGGATGCTGATGCCTGTGAGATCCCCATGATCTCCCCAGTTGGGCTTTGGGAGGTACCTGTGGCTAGTATTCCTAGGCCTACACATACCTTGGTATCCACTGAGATGGGTTCCCCTCTGTTAGTTCTGTGTGTCAGGCATGGCCGGCACAGCTCAACAATTTGCTGTAGGAGGTCCCTGTCCACCCTATAGTGCTACACTATCTCCAGCTCATGTAGCCCCTGGTAGGTTACCCTGGGTCTGTACACCCTTCTCCGTCTCCTCACTGTGGGTTGATCAACAGCATTCTCAGCCTCTTCTACATGTTGATGTCTGATAGCTGCTGCAGCCCCTATCATTCTGTTGTTTTTGTTTGTTAAAATTTCCCCACTTGTATACACCGGTGGTGTAGAGTATGTGGAAAAAAACAGAGGGAAAGGTGTTTGCATAGTTTATAGTAGTGTTCTGGGCTGGTCTGCTGCCGGTGTAATTGGCTGATTCTGATACGTTTCACCTGCTAGCTATGCTAGCTCTCCTAGATTACCTTCCTACTGCAGTTTTCCCTTCCCATTGCCTTCCTCTTTAAGCCCTGGAGCACACTGTGCAAACACAGTGCTCAGATGTGCACAGAGCTGCTATTTCCTGGTTTACTTTTTCTTTTTTTCCTTTAAAACACTGTGCTGTGTGCACACCCGCTTAGGCAATGTAAAGAGTACTAGGCAGCCTCAGACACACCCTCTTGCTTAGCTCTGCTAAGCTAATGGTAAACCCAAGCCACAAGGCTCTAATCCACTTACAGTATGCCTGACACCCCCCTATGATGTCAGCTAACTCCTAGGCTTGCACTAAGCTATTCCTGCTCTTAAACTGTTGTGTGCTGACTAGCATGCAGGGGAAATCTGGGATTCAGTATCATTCCCCTCATTTGCATAGGATTGCCTGCTGATGCATAGTTACATGTCCCACACTGAGCCTCCCCCATTAGCAACCACTATTCACTGGCCATGTTATCTTCTGCCTGCCATTGAGTATAATGGCAAAATAGTGATTTTGGTTAGAATGCTTATTTTAGGTTTTTTCTTATTTTCCGCTCGATCCCGTTTGCGTGCCACTGCCTATGCTTAAACAGCCGAGATCGGCTAAAAAAAATAAAAGTTGTTTGTTTCGTTTTGCAACTGTTTTCCATGCCAATGGCCTTATAGTTGGCCATTGGCATGCTTTCTACATAATATCCATCCTTTATTTGGAGCTGCCTTAGCTCCGTTTTCTAGTTTGCAGAAATGTACTCTGTTACTGGCGGAGTACATTTCTGCTGATTACACTAGTGCTGCATGGCTGGTTTCCAGCTTCCTGGATCACAAATTCACCTCATTTTCATGGATTTCTCCTGCAAATGGGGTAATTTGCATACAGGGGCTGAATCCGTGCAGTACTAGTGCAGGATCACTCATGCACATCCTTACAGGTTATTCCTGGATCGCACGGCAGACATATTGCCTGCTGGAGCTCCTGCACTAGTCCTAAACACCATGCAGGGCTTGCTGAATCCAGGGGATTATATATGTAAAATCTAGCAATTAACCCTGGTCTCAAAACAATAGAAGGAATTTCTCAGTCCAGACATTATGTCTCCAAGCCTTGAGATCAAACAGTCATACAATGCTTGACTTAGCTTTCTTCCAGCAGAGTGCACTGTGGTTACATTTTTGAAGTTCAACATTTAACACAGTTTTCTTACAATTAAGAGGACACGCCTGTAGATTATATTCATATTTAAAATGACATAGACGTATCTACAAATTCTATCTAGCTAGGCTGGCAGCCTTCACATATCTTCACAGGCACATAATCTTGTCTCTCACTGGTATACTTTCCAGTCTAATAAATCATCACTGCCTCCCTCTCCACATGGATCAGCAAGCAAACAAAAAATCACTAAAAATGAAGTCGTTTCGGACAAAATTACTTAATGTGCTTGATTAAAGAAGCTTAGTTTTTAGACTTTGGCGTTATATTTTATTGTATTTATTCATGTATTTGTTCTTTGTAATTTGTGAGGGTAAGGAGGAATACAAAGGAAGACTGCAAATATATCCTGCAGGTCAAAGAAATGGAATAGATTTGTTTTACACAGGGATTATCATTGAGAACAAGAAGAATATAACAAAAAAAGGTGATTATAGACTAAATTTTGAAATAAATGTTGCATTAATTCATTTAAGGTGCATGATGGATTAAATTAACACTATTCTATATTTATATTAGAAGAAGAATTTAAATGAGTAATAGGAGAAAAACTCACTTGTGACATTTAGAAAGAGCATATCATCATACAGAAGCTGCTATGTAACAAAAGTACTGACACAATCCAGGGGACTATTAAGCATGACAACTGCAGAATATATCAGTACGTTGTTAATAACTTTAGATATTCCAGAACAAGGAAGTTCTATTATTTCACAATTTGTTGTGCCTGTGATACAAAAATGGTTATTCAAGTTGCTGTTCGTGTGATGCCTTTTTTGTGGAAAAAACAATAAGAACCTTCCATAGACAAACTGGGAAAAGTATTATGTTGTAAAGAAATGTCAAACAGATTATGCAATTCATAAATACATACATATATATAAATATATCTATATATATAGATTTAATGGGTTCTTACCATTATTTCATTATATTAAATTAAGTTTATGAGGATAGTTTTGTAGTACATCTATCATAAATTATTTAATAAATATTTTGCTCAGCTTGTGCTGCTGTTATATGTGCTAAATTACAATTTGGATATTATCAGCTCTGCAAGTATTTTAGAGAGCAGTAGATGAGGTGAATGAAGCCGTTAAAATAATTGATCATCTTCTGCTTTTGGGTATTATCAAACAATAGCATGAGCTACACATTATTAAACATCTACATAGATTAAGGCAAAGAGGTTTGAAGTTAAACAAAAATATACATTGAAAGCTTTAACTATCAAGTACCTGGATCATGAGTTATCTTCTGATAAATCCAATATTAGACTTGTTCCTTGTAAAGATAGAGCAATTGCATACATGCTGAAGCGATATGATACATCACATCATATGCTATAATTTAATTTGACATGATGCCTTTCCAAAGCCATTCCATAATTGATAGACATAGCAGCACTTCTCAGGATGCTAGTAGAGCATGATATTTCCTGGATTTATCAATGGAACATGAAAAATGGTTTGGAGTATTAAAACAATTAGCAAAGAAGGTTATATTTGTGTGATCTGATACAGCTTATTACACTGTAAGTTAATGCTGATCAACAAGGGCATGATGCAGTTCTACTGTAAGAAGGCAGAACAATAGCTTATGGGTCATGACCTTGAAATCTGTTCAAACACATTATGCTCAGATGGAAAAGGAAATGTTGGGTATAGGTATTAGTTGTCAGAAACTCCATTACTATATCTATGGTGGAACATTGACTGTGGAATTGGATCACACAATGCTTCAAAGTATATTCAAGAAATGTCTTCACAAAGTTCCAGCAAGACTACAAAGCATTTGTTATGATCTGAAAATTCAGTATAAACCAGGTAGGTTAATGCATATATTTCATAATTTGAGTAGACTATACCTACAAGAATGGTGAGATCATTTAATGATTCATAGATTATTTGGACTATTTCTCTATCTCTATCATTTGACAAACTGGAGGAGAGTAGAATGAATATCAAGGAGCATTTTAAACTATTGTTGCTTTCAGGTGTTATAATAAGTGATAGGACAGATAACCCTTGTTGTATCTTTCAGCTTTTCCTGGTTAGGGGTCGCCACAGCGGAACTCTGGTCCTCTAATGATTGGCAGTACATTTTTACATACCAAGTTGCCAGCCCTGACGCACAACCTTCAATGAAGGTATGCCCATTCACGCATGTCTCCACACAGAAGACGCTTTAGCTGAGAATTGAACAGGACAACATTTTACTGTGAGGTGACAACGCTACCCTAGCACCACCACCAATAACCCTAAATCATTAAATCCAAATAATCAAGTTTACATTGCACAAAGAGGCAAACATTCTTGTGTATATGGTCTGATGTTCAAAATGAGCATCCTTATTCCAGGTAAACTACCTGACACTATGTTTTGTAAAATATGTGAATCACACCTTGAAATCTGTAACTGTAAACAAAGAGCTTGTGATAGCCTCATTTACTTTAAGGTGTCTGAACAAATGAAACAAACGGTGCAGAGAAGTGATGTCCATAATATGTTCAGAATCAAAGCCACGATCAATAGCAGAGGGGTGAGGCCAAGATGGTAATCTGATAGCAGCAGAAATCCATAGCTCTGCTTAGATTTTAATATCCTGACAGGAAATATACTTTAATTTTTAGAAAAATCTAAAAGTATACTAAAAGTTAGATTAAAATAGACTCTTTATTATTTTCTAAAAATTAATACATAGTCAAGAGGATCTTTTAATTAATCCTGTCAAGAAGTTTTCTACTGGATATCTCAAGATGAGCAACTCAAAGAACCCACATCAGGAGAATGCAGTGAAGAAAGAACTACATCTTATAATAACAAACATCCAAGAAATGCCACTAAAAATGGACAAATTTGAAAACAAAATGGATATTATCAAACAAGAATGCAGTAAACCAGTGGTCTCCAACCTTTTTTGCACCAAAGACCAGCATCAATGTAAGACAATTTTCCATGGACCGGTCATCTCATGGCATGCATAATAAAGTAGATATTTATTTATTTATTTATTTGACATTTGTTTAACGAGGAAGCCAAACCCGGGGAGAAAAGCTCCAAAGTACAATAAAATGACAGTTGACAATGTTTGTTTCTTTCAGCTTTTCCCGGTTAGGGGTCGCCACAGCGGAACTCTAGTCCGCTTATGATTGGTAGTTGATTTTTACATGCCGAGTTACCAGCCCTGACACACAACCTTCAACGAAGGTACAGTTGACAATAATTACCAAAAAAAAAAAAATTTTACATTCTTCTCAACAGCATAACATTGATCTACTATGGTTGAGAGGTAAGGAAACCTAATGGCAAACTTACTGATTTTATGTTTATAAGAGCAATATTTAAAATACTGCGGTGGTGGTGCTGCGGTAGCATTGTCACCTCACAGTAAGATGTTGTCTCGTTCGATTCTCAGCTAAAGCGTCTTCTGTGTAGAGACATGCGAGAATGGGCGTACCTTCATTGAATGTTGTACGTCAGGGCTGGCAACTCAGTATGTAAAAATCTGCTGCCAATCATTAGCAGACCGGATTTCCACTGTGGCGACCCCTAACCGGGAAAACCCAAAAGATACAACAAGAGCAATATTTAAAATCTGTCCCTATTATTTGGCTCTGTCAAGCATACCTCCCAACTGTACAGATTTTCACAGAATGTCCATATTTTGCCTCATATTTTTGGTCTTTTTCTAAAAAATGTTGATTTCTGGCAAATCACTGGCAGATCATTGAGGCTGAAGTCAGAAAATAATGATAGACAGTTGAGTTTCGTACTTCATTCCCTTCAGAAAATTCATGCTAATGCAAAACCTATATTCTATCAACTTTCAAAGTTGGTAAGAGCAGTACTTAAAAGGGTCCCTATTTTGGACCTTTGCCCCCCATTATTTTTGGCTTTGTCCAGATTTATTGATCTAAGTAAGAGGCTGAGAGGTATTCATACATCTCAACTGTACAGATTTTTGCAGAATGTCCAGATTTTTCCCTTTAAGTTTGGTCTGATCCTCATAACTTTTGTGATTTTCTGGCAAATCACTAGGATGTTCTGAGGACTGAAGTCATTAAAGAATGATATATATTTAAGAACTCATATCCTTTAGAAAAATGCATGATAAGACACATCCTGTTATTCTAGCAACTTTATTTGGCTATAAGAGCAATATTTAAAATTTGTCCCTATTTGTTTGTCCCCCCATTCTGTTAGCCTTTGTCCAGATTGTTTGCACTACTAAGAGGTTGAGATGTATGGTGTGTGTGTGTGTGTGTGTGTGTGTGTGTGTGTGTGTGTAAGAGAGAGAGGGGGGGAGAGAGACAGAGAGAGAGAGAGTGAAGAGTGAAAGTGATCGCTGGAGGCAGCAGCAATGAGGTTTGTGTACTTTTGTCCATACCCCCCCCCCCCCACACACACACACACACACACAGTCATGCATGCATTCACTCATACACATCGCTCTCACTCTTTTCCGATCTCTCACACACAGTCACTCCCTCATTCATACCTGCATTCACTCACATATCACTCTTACACTCTCCTGATCAAACACACACTAAGTCACATCCTCATTCATACCTGCATTCATTCACACATCACTCTCACTATCCCGATCTCACACACATACAGTCTTTTCCTCATTTATACCTGCACTCATTCACATATCGCTCTCACTCTCCTGATCTCACACACGCAGTCACTTCCTCATTCATACCTGCTTTCATACACACATCGCTCTGTCTGTCACACATACATGCCACACACCCACTTACACATTCATTCATGCATTGCTCTGACTGTCTGTCACACCCACATGCCACACACCCACTTACACATTCATGCATACATCACTCTCACTGTCTGTCACACCCACATGCCACACACCCACTTACGCATTACATCACTCTATCTGTCACACCCACATGCCACACACCCACTTATGCATTCATTCATACATTGCTCTCACTGTCTGTCACACCCACATGCCACACATCCACTTACGCATTCATTCACACAACGCTCTCACTCTCCTGATCTCACATACACACACGCACACACACAGTCACTTCCTCATTCATTCTTGCATTCATTCACACATCACTCTGTCACACCCACATGCCACACACCCACTTATGCATTCATACATTGCTCTCACTGTCTGTCACACCCACATGCCACACACCCATTTACACATTCATTCATACATCCCTGTCACTGTCTGTCACACCCACACCCCACACACCCACTTACATATTCATTCATAGATCGCTCTCACTCTCCCGATCTCATACATACACACACACAGTCACTTCCTCATTCATACCTGCATTCATTCACACATCATTCACACTCTTATGATCACACACACACACACACACACACACACACACACACACACACACACACACACACACACACACACACACACACACACACACACACACAGACACACAGATTATTTTGCTTTCATTCACGCATTCACTCACACATGCAGACAGACACATAAACACACTCATACAGGCATTCACTTACCTGATGGCCTGGTACCAAGTTCTCCACAACCCACTACTGGTCTGCGTCCCGGTGGTTGGGGACCAACAACATGATAGGTTTATGCAAAAAGGCAGGGTAAACTGAGTCTTAACCCTGCCTTTTTGCATAAACCTATCTTGTGAAAGGTACATTTCTAAAGCACCCTATCCACAAGACAAAATTAGCTGCCAAAAACAAACAACAGAATAAAGAGACTGTCATTATGAGCCCTGTGCAACCGCACCAGTCAGATACCATAAATCATAATCATATTCCTTCTGCCACAACATTATATGCAGGTCACATCCAAGCATCACTAACATTCCCCTATCTCTTTGATTTGATTTTGTTATGTTATGATTACCTGAAGAACTTTCTATGGTTATAAGAGCAATATTTAAAATCTGTCCCTATGTGTCCCCCCATTCTGTTAGGCTTTGTCCAGATTTTTTGCACTACTAAAAGGTTGAAAGGTATGGTTTGTGTGTGTGTTTGTGTGTGTGTGTGTGTGTGTGTGTGTGTGTGTGTGTGTGTGTGTGTATGTGTGTGTGTGTGAGAAACAAGAGAGGGGGAGAGAGAGAGTGAAGAGTGAGAGTGATCGGTGGAGGCAGCAATGAGGTTTGTGTACCTTCTGTCAATACCAAACACACACACACACACACACACACACACACACACACACACACACACACACACACACACACACACACACACACATTATTTTGCTTTCATGCACGCATCCACTCACACATGCAGACAGACACATAAACACACTCATACAGGAATTGACTTACCTGATGGCCGAGTACCAAGTGCTCCATGGCCAGTACCGGTCTGCGGCTTGGTGGTTGGGGACCGCTGCAGTAAACAACTGGAACTTCTAAATGGAATAGTAAAAAAAAAAAAACAACAATCTGAACAGATTATTGCCTTAGCATATACAGTAACTGACCTAGATACTAGAGTGACAGAAAATTAACATCACAGGAATTTCTTCTGCAACAAAGCACCAGGCTGATTGAGAAACTGGAAGACCTTGAAAGTAGATCGAGGAGGAATAACATAAGAATATAAGGAATTCCTGAGAAAGAAGAGGGTGCTAACATGATTCAGTTCCTTAATAAATGGTTTTCATCAGCACTAAACAAGCCTGAATACCTCTTTTGGAATTGATAGGGCTCATTGGTCCCTGGCAAATCCAGCTTCATCTCTGAGTTCATCTAACCCCAGGTCTATAATAGTTAGATTTCTTTACTTGCAGGACAAGGACTTAGTGCTGTAATCAGCTTGGACTAATTCCCCTATCAAGACGGGTGAAAAAATTATTTGTTTTGACAATGATTACACCGCTTCAGTCATATCCAGAAGAAAGGAGTGTGTTCCTCTAATGAAGTCCTTGAAAAAAAGCCAATATTAAAGCTCAAATTATTTTTCCTGCAAGAATAAAAATCACCTTGCCAGAAGGAGTGAAGATCTTTGATTCCCTACAAGAAGCAGTAGAATTTATCCAAAAGAAGAACATACTGTTGGGCATAGAAGGAATTGAACGGTCTTCCTAGAGTTTGAAGAGACAGGCAACAAAAATGGATGGTCTGTGAAGGAAGGAAACAAAACTAAGAAACTAAAGGATAAATGGATAAATTCCTTCTAATTTTAAATGCTTTGTTTTATGAATCATAATATATTTGAGTCTGGAAAGTCTCTATGTTGTAAGGTAATGTGAATCATTTTTATTATTAACTTTCTCTTTTCCTTTCCATATTGACTTCTTCTAATTACATATAGTACTAAGTATTTAAATAACAGTCTCTCTCTCTCTCTTCATTCTTCCTATTCCTTTTTGTTACCAATTTTCCTTTTCTCTCTTTCCCCATTATAAGTACTTTACATACTTTTCCCTTTTAAATAACTACAAATGATGTATGTTATCTAATTCTTCAGTAATAGTATAATTTGACAATACCAAAGTGCATTTTTTCTAGTGGGTCAGTGGTGGGGTAACAAGGTATTTCTGATTAGTGTTTCTAACTAGATGTTTAGACTCCTTGTTTAGATACATTTAAACATTAATACAGTACATTAATGGTGTTTTATAGATAGCTAAATATAAGTTTATATATATATATATATATATATATATATATATATATATTATATATATATATATCTACATATACATGCACAATATATATATATATATATATATATATATATATATATATATATATATATTTTTTTTTTTTTCTGTCTGGCCTGGTTAACTGATGGGTAAATGACTAAAATGTTAAAATATGATTTCTGATTTGAGGCAGCTGTTGTTACTTCTAAATAGCTGTTTTTATATGAAAGGGTTAATTTTCACGATATTTTTCATGGTGAGGAAACTGGTGGTCTGTGTGACTGTGGAGAATCATGACATGCACTGACAAGGCAGCTTGACTGTTTTTTTTTTTTTTTTTTTTTTTGCTTTCTTTAAACTCTAAAAGCTTCAAGATCTGAATTTCCCACCAAAAATGCTTTTTTCTTCACTAGAGACAAATTCTGTTGTGTATGAGCCTATTTAGATACTTTTTAACAAGTTTATGAAGCTGCAGCTTCAGGAAACAACAGTGATGACATCATTTGACCTTTGGAACTTGTTAAATGGTTGTACTTAGAATTCTTTTCTCTTTAAATTCTGTTATTCTTCACTAGATACTTAAATGGTGAATAATTAGTTCTGATAAAAGTGTTTAACTCCTTTGAAAATGCCTATATTCTCTTTTAGATGCATACATTCTGCAAATTCAATGACACTATTAGTAACTAAATTACATAAAGTGAACTAGGAGCTGCATTGGAAAACTCATTATGCATATTAACAGCAGATTTATGCTATATAACTAAACCTTTAGTAATTAAACAGAGGGTTGTGTTGCCCCTCCCCTGTTGAAAGACGTCAACATAGATATTGTTAATACATATGAATAATATGTGTATAATTGCAAAATATAATAGTTATGCTGTAATAAATGTTATTTATATATATATATATATATATATATATATATATATATATACACACATATATATATATATATATATATTCAACAGATCCTTACATGAAAAATGTTAGATAGATGACTGACAAAATGGGCAAATTATCTGATGTTTCTTGAAAAGTCTTGGAAATAATGGTAATCTTCTTACCCTTCAGCTTCTAATGTTTATACATACTTTGATCTGATGTGTATTTCTGGCATATCTATGTATTAAAGGTACTATTATATGTGACCTATTAATATAGCTTTAGATATATTGGACACTCTCATTCTAATGTATATTTCGTGGATTCAGATTTCTTTAGTTGCTTTCATAATGCTTTCCTTTTTTGTTTTTGTATTATATTCTAAGCATAGATGGATAATTTATGTCGTTTGGTATTGGAGAGGGGGTGGATGGATGGTTTAGTTAAGTTTTTAACTAAACCAGAAACTTTATGTTTCATGTATGTGTTTGCAAATAGTTTTGTTTTTTTTATAGTCAATGGCTTAAAAATGTTTATCATTAAATATTAATGGTTTGAACAATAATGTCAAAAGAGCTGGTTTGCTTAAATATATCAAAACACATAAAGCTCAGATCATCTTTTTACAGGAAACCCATCTATTAAAAAAGATCTACAAAAATACTCATTCAATGGCTATACCATTCTGGCTGATTCATGTTTTAAGACTAAGAGAAGGGGCACTCTTATTCTATGGAAAAATACTTATACTATGCCAAGAATTATAGATACACTTTCAGATAAAGATGGGATGCTGAGCATAGTTATTTTGGAAATCGATAGGAAATATTATACTTTGATTAATATATACTGGATACTAGGACTGAGTACTAAATATGATGACAAATATCTGGACCTGATTACTTTAAATGCAAAAGGGGAAATTATAGCAACAGGTGATTTTAATCACCTATTATTAGGCAATGATACTTCTAAAAATGGTAAAATAAAACTAACATCTCAAGCCAAGAAGTTAAATGACTTTACAAACCAGATGAACCTTAAAGATATACATGGTCTAAGAGAACATTATTCTTTATTCTATACTCACTATTCATATCACTTTGGTACACAAACAAACATCGATAAGGTCTTTGTATTAAATAATATATACTCTAAAATACATCACGTATCTATAATGACTTGTCCACTTTCGGACCATAATGCTATAAACTTTACATTAACTACACATACAGATGATTTAAGATTTCTACAGAGAATTCCTACTTACATAACTAAGTTAAATGACTTTAGGGAATGGATAATGAAAGAAATAGACATGTTTATGGAAACAAATGATAATGGTTAAGTGACTGATACTATACTATGGGGGTCCCTATTATATCTTCGAAGACGCAAACCTTTGAATGCATCTTTATCAAACTTAAAAAAATGAAAATTGAAAACAGCAAAACGGCATATAAATGATTTATTTCCATCAAAGAAATCACTTGCCCACCACACCCCCCCTAATTAAATATACCAACTTGGAGGCGGCCAAGCGATTTCTTTCTCAGGGAAAGAAGTCACTTATATGCCCTTTCGCTGTTTTAAATTTTTGTTCTTTTAAGTTCGATAAAGTTGCAGTCGAAAGTTTGTGTCTTTGAAGATATAATAGGGAACCTACTATGGGACACCATTAAAGTTTATATATATGGTAGAATAAAAGCTTAGTACCTTAAAAAAGGAGAGAGTGGGACAAAGAACTTTTAGACTTACAAAAAAACATAGACAAGATAAAAATGGACACAAAACCAAATAACAGAGTAGCACATAATGAAATTACTAAGTTAAATCAAAAATACTTAAAAGTTCTGAATCATAAGGTAGCTATAAACCTGGAAAAATTAAAATTACAATCTTATGCTGTAAATCCCAAATATCTACATAAAATAGCGATAAGATCCAAAAAAATAAACAATCAAAATCTTATTAATGACATTAAATATAAAAGTGATGGTTCAGTTAAGAATGCATCTAACTTAATAGGGATATTAAAATTGTACAAAAACTACTATAAAGATAAAAATAATAACACACCACTTTTGGAGACAGATAATGTAATAAATACTTTTATTCAAGAAAATATAACTACTAAGGTGTCAATCCAACAAAATAACATATTAAATAAATAAATAACACTAACAGAAGTGAAACAGCAAATAAAAAAAATGTAAAAGATAATAAAGCTCCAGGACTGGATGGAATAATTCCTGAACTATAGAAGATTTTTTTCTGAATATATAATAAAGAAAACAATGAGTGCCTTTACTATGGTTAAGCAAAAATGTATAACACCTCCATCATGGAAATACTCAGTTATCTCCCCCATATTAAAACAAGGTAAGGACCTCAAATCTTGTGATTCATTTAGGCCAATTTCGTTACTAAACACTGATTATAAAATTTTCATGACAATATTAGCCAATAGGATAAAGAATATATTACCTAATCTAATACATATTTATCATACAGGAATCATTCTTCATAGAAAAGTGCAAGATAACATTATTAAATTACTATCATTAATATACATAGCATGCAAATACAAAAAACAGCTAACTATTATCAGCCTAGACATAGAAAAGGCTTTTGATTCTATCAGTTGGTCTTATCTACAAAGACTTCTGATTGGTTTTGAATTCTCCTCAGATTTTGTCAACTTATTAATGAAAATGTATAGTGGGGCACAAGCTTATGTGAAAATTGGATCATGTCTATCCTCACCACTAGAAATCTTCAAGGGAACTAGACAAGCTTGTCCTTTGTCACCATTATTGTTTGCACTTTCAGTGGAACCTTTTGCTACATATATTAGAAACAAGCAAAATATAAAAGGCTTTCAAATTAATAAGGCCTATTGTCCTAAGATACAATTATTTGCCGATGATATGTTGTTAACGTTGGGTTGTTAACGTTGGGTGATTTGATAATTCTTTGCATGATGTTAGAAATACCTTAACTCATTCACTCAGCTCAGAAAATGCTGCCTGCTTACTTCCGCCATAGGAACAGCAGTTCAGCCTGAGCTCATTTTCAGATAATCCATTTGTAATACCATACAGAAAACAAATGTTCATAACTATTTAACCATAATAACTAGACTAAAAATGTAAACGTGAAAGTTGTTCAGCAGACACTGATCTTTCCAACAATGTAAATGCTGATAGTGTGTATCTAAGTCATTATTAAATATTTGCCAAGGAAAGCTGATATTGTGCATATTTTTTACATTTTTGGTAAAACAAATCACAATATCATAGTGAATGTACCATGTAGGCCCATATAATTTATAATTAATTAGTTTGTATGAATGTCAGCTTTAAAATGATACCTTAACCATTAATGTCTGATGCTCCTTTACTGAGATATTCACAGAAATATGATTAATATTATATTTCTCATAATTGATAAATAAACAAAGCATAATATCTCATCACCTGTAACAGACAGAGACTATATATCAGTGTACAAGTTGTGTGGCTCAATGTCAGCTTCAAAATTATGTATAATTTGTGTCGTCACAATGCTCCCTTGCAAAGATATGAGCATAATAATGAGAAATATTGCAAATGTATAATTTTCATAATCCTACAAGACTAAACAAACTGTGATATCTGTACATGCATACAGCATACAGACACAGTTCTTTTACCATGTTATAAGGAATACTGCTGTCTTCAAAATGAGGTATTACTTAGCATGTTGACATCTTTCCTTGTATAATTTTCATAATCCTACAAGACTAAACAAACTCTGATAGCTGTACATGCATACAGCATACAGACACAGTTCTTTTACCATGTTGTAAGGAGTAATAAAGTCTTCAAAATGAGGTATTACTTGGCACATTGACATGCTCCCTTCCAAAGTTATTTACCAAAATATGAAAAAAATCATAATTTCCATAACCTAAGTCCTAAACAAACTTTGATATCTGTACATGTGCACAGCATACAGACACAGTTCTTTCACCATGTTGTAACTATTAATACTGTCTTCAAAATGAGTAATTACTTAGCACATTGACATGCACCCTTGCAAAGTTATTTACCAAAATATGAAAAAAAATCATAATTTCCATAAAGTAAGCCCTAAACAAACTGTGATATAGGTATATGTGTATGGCATACAGACACACTTGTTTTACCATGTTGTACATACTGATACTGTCTTCAAAATAAGGTACTGGCACAGTTCTTTTACCATGTTATAAGGAGTAATACTGTCTTCAAAATGAGGTATTACTTAACATGTTGACATCTTTCCTTAGAAAAGTAATTCACTAAAATATGAAAAAAATATCATAATTTTCATAGCATAGTCCTAAAAAACCTAATATTGTTACATGTGTACAGCACACAGATGACAGTTCTTTTACCATGTTGTAAGGACTAACACTGTCTTCAAAATGGGGTATGGCTTGGCAGAATTACATGTTCCCTAGCGAAGTTATCTACCAAAATAAGAAAAAAATCAAAATTTCCATTACCCAAGTCCTAAAAAAACTGTGACAGCTGTACACGTGTACAGCCCATGGGCACAGTTCTTTTACCGTGTTGTGAGGACTAACACTGTCTTCAAATTAGGTATTAATTAGCATGTTGACATGTTCCCTGTAAGAGGTACAATTACAATTCTTTTACTGTGTTTTAAGAAGTGAAAAAGTTTTTCATGAAATGTAACAGACTTTCCCTTACCATACTGCTCCTACTTGGTCATGGTTGTTTTCCATTTTTTGTCACTAGGCACATGTTGCCAGTATGTCATGCATTGCTGTCATCATGCCATTGTGCAGATCACTCAAGAACCATTCAATGCCATCTTCATTTAGGTGAACTCCATCATTTCTGAAAAGGTGATCATCTTCTGCAGTAATGTTACGGCTGTCGACCCTGAGCATCAATCCACGCATGAACCCATTCTGCAACCGTCTGGCTTTGTGCCCTGCCTATTGGCTGTTTGCATGTTTCCAGGTGTGGCAAGGAATAATGTAAGCCCACACAAAATGACAACCAGGCCACTATGACTGTATGTACTCAAAAGTCTTCTTGAGTTGAAACCTCAGCTGTCCAAGTGGATGAGTGATGACATTGTTCCCTCCAATGTGCAAGACAAGAATGTCAGGCTCAGGGTAGCTGGAACACTTCTATCCCAACAACTGCAGGAGTCCACCCCAGTGCATACCTCTTCTTGCAATCCAGTGTACCTTCACTCTAGATGTGGGGAAGATCAAGTTGTAATGTTTATTTCTGGAAGCATGTCTTGCAGCTCAGTGGACATAGGAATGGCCACACACCCACACTCCCACTTGCTGTTCATCAATGCAATAACAACTAGTTATGTGAATAACAGTGGCAGCTGCTGACAATTTTACCTGACAAGTGAGAATGACTGTGTGTTATACTGTAATGGCACTTATTGTTAAAATGTGATAATGACCTGCATGTCATTACTGCAAGGTTCTGCATACGCAGACACAGGTGATAATTGCTGCAAATAACCTGTTGAGTAGGTATTCATTAGATTACCTCGTGCAGATGTTATGTAACACTGACTCATTACCATCTGTTAGGAGAGGACCACAGTAATTCAGTAAAAACAGTATAACAATTATATACCCTCTCTTCCTCCCACCTAAATTCCACACATGACTGACAGAACCAGGAATATTGCCCAAAATATATATATTGCTACTTTTGTGCAAGTAATAACATTTATGTCACTGAGCCAACCGCTGAGTTTAATCATAAACAGAAATGACAAATTCAGAAATATGTAAATTACCCATTTGATCCATGAAAGAATTGCTCCAAAAGTAGTAAATCATTTTATCTCTCCTAACCAACCCTCTAGTTAGAATAAGACACAGCATTGAAAAAAGCAAAAATATTGTCCAAAATATCTGGTTCAGCTATGTCAAAAATCAACACTATAATATATCTCACTAAGCCTTTCATCCCACCCAAACATATTTTTCCTACATGCTTAGTACTGTCTCTTGACCTAAATGTTGTACCACACTCTCGTGTCTGTAAATACATATGTTTGTTATAGCATTGTATCTGAAAATATGTTTTGTCCACGTCTTATGAACATGTCTTATGTGATCCTATTTACATGGGCTATGCCTGCAAATAGTCTATTTATATCAGTGCACTAGCCCAGTGAACAAAGTAAATTAATAAATACAATGGCCAAATGGATTATCCAATTATGCAAAAGCTTTTCCCTGACACACTAATGAATTATTTTCCCCATTAACCCCTTCAGTTGTTTCTGTTGTGTATACACAAGCACCAAAATGACACAAACTATTTTGCCCAGCGGTCACATCAGCAGTCTGACCATATATGCAGAAGCAGTTTCCTGATACACAATGAATTATTTCACCAAGCAACATCTTCATTAGTATGTCCAGGTATACACATGTTCCAAAATGAAACATTCACCCAATTGATCCCTTCAGTATAATGTTGAGGTATGCATTATCAGCAAAATAAAGCATTCACCCAAGTGATCCCTTCAATAAAATGTTGATGTATGCACAAGCACCAGAATGAAATATTTCCCCAAAAGACCCTTCAGTAACATTTCATAGTATGTGCAGTCACCAAAATGAAGCATTCACCTATGCGACTCTTTCAATAAAATGGTGATGTATGCACAAGCATCTGAAAGAAATATTTTCCAAAACTACCGTTAAGTAACATTTCCCAGTATGTGCATTACCATTCCATACTGTAGGACAAATGGGTAAAATGTGGAACACATACTAACAGCTTACAGATAACTTCAAGTAGGAGGCAAACATGACAGTTAAAATAGGTTACTCTAATTACAAAAGTTTTTTTTTATGAAATAATGTGATTCAGCATTATTTATCATGGCTTTAAAAAAAATTCTTAACACTGAATGTGTTGCAGACCTTTACGAAGGGGAATGTCTCACTTAACACTTGGTCCAGTACCTGTGAAGTGAAAACCGATATACTATACTCAAGGCAGACTAATTTTCATCTTCTAGTCACTCTCACAGCTACACAGCTACACATACTTTCAAGATTATTGGGGAAAAAATCCTACCCTTGTCATCCATCTATACTTCATTTCTGAAATGTCTCACTAGTATACATCTGCATTTTAACTAACTTAGCATTATTTTCCTATATTTTCTTTGCCACCTTTTCCTACCTCATCCTACATATTCTTTCCTTCTCCCAAAAAGCTGAAGGAGGTTCAGGCCTTAGTGACATGGTACAAGTACAGGCAATACCCAACAGATTTGACAGGTCACCTCTTAGCAGTCTTTAGGATACAGAGTATAGTGACATGGCTTTGAGATGGTCCGTGTAGGACATGTTGTCTATGCCATGTATCCTTTCAGTAAGCTGTCTCTATTGGCGGTCCAGTTGTGTGTGTTTTATGTAACAACATAAGTTTCCCATTGTTTTAAAAAAAGTTAAAAGAACTTATGGCTGCATTTGTTTTCCTCTTTAGGTTACATTGTCTTGCACTGTATAAGTTGTTTGCTGGACTTTTTCTCCCAGGACCTCTGCGAAGAGGAGGCAAGTCTTAACCCAGTGAGATTACCCCAGTCAACTAAAATTGACTAGCTCATCCAAAATAGCCAAACTACATAACAATATGTTATAAAACTAAATGGTTGTAATGTCAACAACTTAAAAAGGTGGCTGCATGTTAAACTACCACAAAACATATTCCACATAAGGTGGTCACATTCAATTTGGTAATGAACTAAAAAATAACTACAGATATAAATATATGATAATAAAACAAAGGCAAAAAAACTAAATTACCCCTAATGCTTTATCCATCTACTACTCTTTAATTGCAACATAAACTTATCTTGAAATATAGCATGCAGGATTAAAGTTTAGAGCTGCTAACAATCAAATGGGCCTAATGGATTTATCTAACTAACACCTAAAATAAAAACACAGTTCTGCCTACTCTAACGACAAATACATGGGACCTTGCCATCTTATGTGATAAGCTGCTCCACAGTTTAGCAATATGTCAAGTTTGTCATTTAAATTATCTGCAGATGCAAACAAAAACATATCATCAGTAAGTAAGCTGCACATCTATAACCTATTTCTTTCACCTAATGTAGATATACATATTAAAATATGCTTGCTACCTGTTCTGCTTATTGATGTATGTATGTTAATGCTACATCAATGTTGAGCTATGCAGCTGTAGTTGGTGTAACTTTTGTTACTGTGATTACCTGTTGAGCTTGTCTCCCGTGGGCTCTGCTGAAAAGTGACACTTAGCACAACCACATTATCTCAGTAAACAAAAGGAATAAAATAAATAGAATTATCGGTATACATATACATTTCTTCCCTTGCATCAAACTCTATGGAAAAAAAAACTAAAATTCTGATAACTGTACAAATATGCATTGGAATTTCTAGAACAATGCAGTTTGGTTTCAACACAAGGTGACAACCCATACTAGTGTGAAACAACTTCTGAACAAAGCACCTCAGTACAGTTAAATTAAATCAAACATGTACCCAGCAGTACAGAATATACAATTCAGCTCAAGTTACTTTGCCTTTTATTACTATACAGCATATGAAAATGGACAAAAACTCCAATGTGAACTCAGTGCTGCAGGCATATTTATGGGCAAGTAAATGTCATGTTAAAAGAAATTTGTAGTGAACTCATTGCTGCAATCATATTTATGGGCAAAGGTAAAGTAGGATGAGACCAACCATATGTGCATGCGAGCACCTGAGTACAGTTAATTATATTAGAAAAGAAAAGTAAAATACATAAGGAAGCAGCATGTCTCTGGACATTTCAGTGGCGAAACATATCACTTCCATTAGTACTTTTAACTGAATTCTTTATGACTGTCTCATACTTTCATGGTAGCCACCATTTCTGAGATTACATCAGTTCCACTGTCTAGAATGCAGGCGTGGTTTCCTACACAGTACTATTTTCAGAATACAGCCTTAGCCAAGAACTTGAAGGGTGGGATAGTCTGTTTTTATAGTAGTAATTCAGCCCTTGTCATTCGTGAGTTCAACTTTGTAATTGTAACAGTGGGAACTACCTTGCTTGAAGATACAGACCATAATAATGTACTTATTATTAGCGAAGCAGAAGTAGGTAAAAACAAAGATGGAGTGCAGCAAAGTATATTGGACTTTAACTGATATCATTCCTCATGCTCGGGCTCTCTCACAAACATGGCCACAAACACACACACATACCTTTTCACTTTCATTTATTTTATTTTACACTCGCTAAAGAGCGAGTGTAAAATAAAGGCTCCACTAATCTCAGGTGACCAAGCAGAATAGGGTAGGCCAGCAAGATGGAATCTATCAGGGAGAAAGAAGGGGGTACATTAATCAATGCTTCTCAGGACTAACATAACTAATCATCAGGGCTTCTAAGCAATAGTTCCCATTAAGCTGTAGAGGTCACAAGATAGCAATTTCTCAACTGCATGTAAGCATGTAGCCATGTAACCACGCTCATACATACTAAGTAGCAGAATAGCACAGCACATCTTTAATTTAAGTGGGATAGTGCCAGATGAGAGTAAATGGTCAGCACAGAAGGGTAGAGCAGCTATGTTAGTGCACACAAGAATGTACTAAGGGGGGGTGAATGATATACCAAAGAAGTAAAAAGGAGCCGAAGGGAAACTTGTAGAGGAGAAAGAAACTGCAACTAGATCAGTGAAAATACCAAAAGAAGATGAGGTGACAAACATTGTGATTCAGAGTTTCTTAAAAACTTCATAACAGTTATTATTGCCTTTAAACATAGTATGCAGGGTAAGCTTTCTACAAAACAATTTCAATTCTCTCAATATGTCAACCATGTTTGCTTTCTGAGAAGGTATAAAGTTTAAACTTTTAGCCAGTAACAACATGTGTGCCTCAGACAGTAAAACAAAAGAAATATTTATTACTGAACCTGATTGTGTCATTTCCAGCTCTTCCCTTTCCATATTGGGTCATTCACATTGTTCAGGCGCTGAATTCTGCCCTTCCTTATATGGCTCCTTCATCATTCCCTTATAGGTAACGGATTTTTCAATAAAAAACTGACAAGAGCTCTATATATATACATATATATATATATATATATATATATATATATATATATATATATATATATATAAACACATTTTTAGTGGCATTTTGGAGAATAATGTGTTTACCTTTGATAGTGAATTCTTTCTACAAAAGGTTGGTGTAGCTATGGGCAGACCTTGTGCCTACAGCTATGCCAACCTGGTCTTGGCACATTGGGAAACTAATGAAATTTTCTGAAATGACAACTATAAAGATTCCATAAAATGGTACATTTGTTTCAAGGATGATATTTTTATGCTATGGAATAATACAGAAGAGAAATTAAAGGAACTAATTATGTATTTACACCAAACCACCAATTTTCTGAAATTCACTTACAGATATTCAAATCAAGAGATAGATTTCTTAGATGTTAAGGTGAATAAAGATGCACTACAAGGAATTAGAACTAGCCTATACAGAAAACCCATGAGAAAGAACAACTTGTTGCATAATAAGAGCATGCATCCTAACCACGTAAAGCACAATGTACTTAAGTGACAAGTATATAGAGTCATGCACTTGTACAATGATGATTCACAACTTAAACTAGCTCCGCTTGACCTGAAACAGGAATTCCTCGATAGAGGTTATAAAGAAATACACATAGATAATTGCATAAGTAATGTATGGGATCACAGGGCTACTAGATGTAAATCATATTATGGTGAACATGAAGAAACACAAGAAAATAATAAGAGGTTAGAAATAGATAATTGTACTATTAACAACCCTCTCAGAGTAACATTACCATATTCCAATGACATAGGCACTTTCTGCACTATAATAAAAATAAACTGGAATATTTTGAGTACTATAGATGAATTGAAGGATGAATTAACAACCCAACCAAGTTTTTCTTTTATTAATAACAAATCACTGAAGAGACATTTGTGTTATAAGGCCAACAGTGATACGAGATCTATATATTTTGACAGGGTAGGCACATATTCCAGTAGAAATTGCCTAGCATGTAAATACATGTTTAGTGGCAGTCACCTTATACACTACCAACTAGATGTAAGGATAGAATTTAATTTTTATGCAGACTGCACAACAAGAAACATTATTTATTTTAGTTTATGTACTGTATGCTATGTGTTTTATATAGGTAAGATGAATTGTAGCCTTAAAGAAAGAATATTGGAACACTTAAGGGATATTGAAAACAAGAAGTCAGAAAGTGCATTAGCACAAAATGTCATGGAAAAGAGTAATGAACATGTCTTTAAATTCTTTGTTCTGGAAGTTATACATGAGAACGTGAGAGGAGGGGACATGAACATTACAGAAGCAAATGAACAAAGATGGATAATGTTCTTTAAAGCAGACAAACTACCTGGTTTAAATAGTAAAGTTTCCCTTAAACCTTTCTTAAATGCACGTGCACTTAAACACTGAAAAGAATTTGAATTTAACCCTGTGTTTTAGAATGTTTATTATTATTGTGTTTTTTTGTGTATGTATACACTTGTAATTCTTAATGAATATTCTGCTTAAAGTTGTGATTGGTTAACCATAGTATTTAAACAGCTTGCTGTATTGTATGCATTTTTAAAATCTGATGAATCGGTCAGGTGTACCTAGAAAGCGCTCACTTTTTATTAAATCTTTGATATTACTTCACCTTTGGATTATTATTTTCTACTGGATTTGACTCTACACTGGATTTGTGTTTAAAATCTGGAGACTTTTATTGCCTGCAGCTATGAGTTTTTACTGGATTTGACTCTACACTGGATTTGTGTTTAAAATCTGGAGACTTTTATTGCCTGCAGCTGTGAGTTTTTACTGGATTTGACTCTACATTGGATTTGTGTTTAAAATCTGGAGACTTTTATTGCCTGCAGCTGTGAGTTTTTACTGGATTTGACTCTACACTGGATTTGTGTTTAAAATCAGGAGACTTTTATTGCCTGCAGCTTTGAGGGACTGGCGTTTTTGCTTGCAACCTTGACTCATATTTTTACCTTGGTTGTTAGGAAAATCTGAACCAGGAAACTCCTTGTAAGCTGAACCGGGAAACTCTTTGTAGCTCTGGCGATCTGTGCAACCCGTGAGTCCTCAAATAAAATAGAGGAATCCAGTAGCAGGTAAAATCTCCAAATATTTGCAGAAAGAAAGGAAATACCTGTTGCTGGACCCTCTATTTATTTGGGGAAAACAAAAGAAAATAATGTTGGGGTTGAGGTGTGATGCAAGAGGTGGTTTGGATTGCAAGAATCTGATTGGCTGCCACCACTTGCTTTATCAACTGCTTTGGAAGGAGATCTTTGAGTAAACGTTTAATGTGACCTTAATGTAAAGTCATGCTGAATTGTAACTACATAAGATAAATTACAAGTTCAGTTATGATTTCAGCGTGTTTTGCATTAAGCTCAGTTACAAATCTGCAATAGAGTTCCTCGCGCTTGTGGAATGCACTTGGGGGTAACAGCTTGCGATTAGTATCTTCGCATGGCGTGCTCGGTGTTAAGCACAAATGTGCATGAGAAGGTACTCAGGGTTAATGAGTTAAGCAAGTCTAAAAGTATTTCAGAGCTTGGTACTTACGTATTATCGCAACCAGATTTTCGCGGTTGCGGTAATACGTTTGTTGGCCCAAAAACGGATTGTGGGACTAAAAGTAATACAGAATTTGATGTTTTCTTTGGGTACAACATAGTTTGTCCCAAATTAGTAGCGTAAATTAATGCAGAAATGTGAAACTTGCTTTGCGTACATCAAAATTGGTTGCACTGCTGTCTTAGTGCAGAAGTGAATTGAGGACGCATGGGAAATGCTTGTTCGTTTTTACTGTGTGATGGATTACTACGAAATTGGAAACTAAACTTTTTCCTGAGAAGAAGAAATCTGGAGCAACACATTTTTTTGGTAAATAACTAGTTTTATTTGACATACTGTAGGAAATAATTGAAGTTAAAGGTAATAGCAATCTAAACAATCAAACAGAGATGAAGGTCTTGACGATGGAGGCTAACGTTACGAAGAGCATTCTTGTAGTATTTGACAGAAACTGATTTTTTTTTGTGGGGGATAGCAGTTATTGTTGCAATGTTTTGTGGATGTTTTGCATAGTATTCATGTGGATGTCTTCCAGATGTTTTTGAGCAACATATCTGTAAATATTTTATTGCTGATTAAGGAAACATACTTGTAGATGGTTCACTTGCTGGGTTACACTTTTTGTATGGAGGGAAATTGTCTGCTATTGCTGTCAAAATTGCATCAAATAAGACTTTCTTTAGTGCAAGCTGTGTTTCATGCCAGATATATTCAATTAGGTAGGAGTCCAAATGGTGTCTTGCAGTGCCTCTCTGTTTTTTGTTTCTCCACTTAACAGATCCCCACATTATCTCTATGTGTTGTGTATGCACTCCTGTGTTTGGATCTACAAAGTTGTAGCTATAGTTTATTTTTTCATGACTGAAACCAGCTTCTTCTAGTTGTTGAGTTTGATACGCCCACCATGAATCTGAATAAATAGTAGTGCCCTGTTTAATGTATTCTTTGATTTTATTAAATAATGTTGCGGCTGTTCTATCAGGAACTTTTACAAGAAAAGTATCTCTTGTCTCCCTACATATCCCTCCAAATACCCACTGTTGAGGGAGAATACGGCCAGCATTACTTTTACGTCTAGTAAAAAGAGTCTTGTCTATTTCCACAATACACCCTGGCCCTCCGATTTCTTTCTTGTCCTTTTTCTCCATTTCTAAGACACAGACATCACGTAAGTAGTTACTCCAGTCTATGACTGTCTTGTCAGCCATGTCCAGTTCTTCCTGACAGAAACTTATAGATGTCATCTGCTTTGCCCAACAATAAATGAAGCAGACAGTGGTGGAAAAATTAATTCTACTTCCTTCAAAGAAATTACTCACTCGAACTCCTACATGTTGGTAACATTTTTCTGTATTGCATTTCCAAAAAATCTGCTTCCCATAGTATAATGTCATTGAATGTCCGGAACAGCATTCTTTACTTGTTGATATAATGCCATATTGCTGGAAAAGTGCTATTGACTCCTTTTCTGTCTTAGGTAGATCCCACAAACGCATTGTATTTATAAAGGTTGTTTTTTGGGGTTCGTTCACTACCACTGAATATCTACATAGATCATCTTTACTAATCTGAAGTATAACTTTGACAACATTTACAGGCTCGCGGCTGGGGATATGGAATGTGTATTACACATAGCGGCTGTGTAAAATGTATTTACAGTGACAAGATGTTGGAAAACAGCATAACTTGAAAGAAGCTCTCATTCCTTTAAATTTACAATGTTTTTGCTACCTAAACAATGTTTTTAGATGAAGTTGACATTGTCAGTGTGATTTTGCATACATTTCTTTTTACATTTCCACATTGGGAAGCAAGCGCTATTATCGCGAAAATCTGGTTGCGATAATACGCAAGTACCCAGAGCTTATTTAATCATAATAAAGCCAAAACATTACTAATTAAAAAGATCAACAAAAACCTAAGAGAGAATAGCCTGTTTAACTGGGAGAATGATGTATTAGAATATTTGGGTGTCAGTATAAAGAGTACATGGAAAGAGTTTGTTAAACTAAACTACAATAATTTAATAACCACCATTAGTGAACTAATCAAAAGATGGAATAAAATGTTCTTCACAATGGAGGATAGGCTCTCTTTAATTAAAATGATAATTTTACCTAAAATTTAGTTTTATATATAATCATTGATACTACCTCCTCCCAAAATCTTATTTAAAAAATTAGATTCCATGCTACTTAAATTTTTATGGTTCCCCTTAAAACCTAGGATTGCATGTAAATGGCACATTAGAGCTTGGAACAGTAATGGGATAGCATTCCCTAGCTTATATCTTTATTCCAAAACAGTTATAATTAATGTAATATTACATTGGATCACACCTACCTATATATCTGTCTGGAAAATAATACATGAGATTCATATAACTGATGTCAGAACTATAGAAAATCAATTTAAGGAACAATATGGAATAAGTAGAGTTCATTGTCTTTTATGTGACTTTTGTTTATTTAATAAGAAGTTTGATCATTTTTCCTATGGCATTAATCAAATATTTAATAACTTTAAAAATATAATTGATTGCAATTACAACATTAAACAATTTCAGTTTCTTATATTCCCTATAGCATACTCCCCTGAGTGCCTAGATTCTTTCAACATCAATGCGATGCAAAGATTAAAGGAAAATAACTTGATATTCTGGTATCACTTTATTGAAAATAAGAGTATTAAACCACTGAACTCTCTTTTATGTAGTTTTGATAATAGTTAAGACAGTTGGTTGTTTATACACTCATTACAGGAGTTCATAGAAAACAAAATGAGAGTATCAATCAACCTAGAGAGTGAATCTATACCTAGTTTGATTCAACTTTTTATTAGGTGTCTTGAAAAGACAAATAATCAAAAATTAAGTATCTCACCCATCTATAAGATACTAAGAAAAGATACTCTAAAGTTTGACTCAGATTTTTGGAATTACTATGTAAAGATTAATGGAGAATGAATATCTGATTAATCCAAAAAATTGTTATTGAATTCTACATATGGTACCTCTTCTTTATTATATTGGAGATTGTATACATGGAAATTTATGAACAGGAGTTTCTATACTCCACATAAAATAAATCTTATACTCAAAAACAGTGAAAGTAAATGTTGGAAATGTGACGAATTACTAGAGGCCAACTGGGTTCACATGTTCATTGAATGTAGAAATGTTCAGTACTGGAAAGACTTCAAATATTTTGTAAATGCTTTATGGTCTGATAACTGTCATATTTTTAACTCACTAATCCTATTCAATGTTCCTATACTTAATGTAATACCTAAATCTCAGATTCAGTTACTCTGGTCAATTCTTGCAATTGCCAGAAAAGTTATTACTTTGAACTGGAAAAGTAAACAAGATTTGATGTTTAAAGATTTTATTAATTTAGCAAAAGTTGTTTGTACAAAAGAACTGCAAAACATTTGTTATAGAACTCATAACATTACCCATAAAAAATAACATGGCAAACACTGGAAAACCTTTTTGAAGAAATACTGATAACGTCTCATGGATAAAATGATTGTTTATCATGCATGGATGTAAATATTGTAAATAGTTTTGTTATTGTTTTATTGTATTTGTTATATGTACCTTTGTGTATGTTTATAATTAAAACAAAATAAAAATGTTTTTGAAAAAAAAGAATCAGAGCCACAAGGAGTAAATGGTACTACATGAAATTCAATATCGCCGTTGCATGACAGTAGGAACTTATTTGTTCCAGTAAAAGGATATACATTATTTCTCATGTGAAAATCACTACTCCAGATTTCCAGAAGTTGTATAGTTACCTGAAACCACAAGCCATGGAGCCATTGTAATGCCAATCTCCATTTTTCCAAGAAGTGGTACTCATTACGAACTGATACCAGATAATGACCCAATAGCTATGTACTAAGAGCTTTACAGTCTTGTGAAACAGTGAGAATTCAAGCTATAACAAGTCAGAAATATTCAAAGAGTAACAGAAAAGATAGACAATTTATATAAACAATGAATGATATTATTAGAAAGTGTGACAGTTTAGAGAATTTGGACTATTAGTTAACTCTAGAACACATTAAGATGTCACTGTAAACTTCTGACCTCTAACGTGCTGAATTGTTGATTGGTAGAAATCTTAAGACAAAACTACTTACCTCATACTAATTGTTCATACCTGATAGTGAAGGCATCACAATAATTTTTTTTTTGAAATAACATCAACAAAAACAAAAGTTCTACAATAACAGATCATTCAAAAACAATCCCATCTTTAAAAAATGAATTAAGCAAGGATTAAATGCTGAGCAAAATTTACACCATATTGTTTATTGTCAGAAAACCAGTGTGCCAGACATTGTAATTGGTTAAGTAGACAGCCATGATTATGTCTGATGCATTATCCTGATGTGCAAATTGACAAATGTAACAGGAAGTATTTGATTAAACAACCTGGTTCAAGCAACATTCAAATGTCCCTGAGTCGAGATGTGAGCGATATGTCTCAGAGGTCAGAACCTCAAGAGGCACTTCGTCCTCAGATCGTGATTATGTCTCTGGATAATATCAATTCAATTAGAAGATTTCTCTTCACAGCACTTATCTAAATCTGATCCTAATTTGAATGTTTCACATGTATAATTTGCAGAGAATGATTCTGGTTATGGGTGCTTAATTATAGTTCTTAGTATTAGCTCTATGTAATATATAAATGTGAGAGCATTTCCAGTCAGACACTTGTCATGCTTTGGAATGTATTACCGTATATCAAATGACTCACATGGTGTATTATAGTGTATATATAATATATATGTATTTTTTACAGTAGAATATTTTTCTAATATTAGGAAACATCACATATACAGGCATAGTAGTCTAGTTTCCTCCCACATACCAAAGCCATGCAGTAGGTGGATTGGAGAACTATTTGTAGGTATGAATGCATGTGTGTGTGTGTGTGTGTGTGTGTGTGTGTGTGTGTGTGTGTGTGTGTGTGTGTGTGTGTGTGTGTGTGAGACAAAGAAGAAAGACCTTGGAACCTACTTCTGCCCCCCCCACTTTGTAATCTACATGTATAGTGGTGATTGCCCATTGGAGGTCACACTAGGAGTCAGCAGGAACTCATATGAGAGAGAGAGAGAGAGAGAGATAGGACCTGAATATGCCATGATAACTGAAATCAGTCAGTATCTTAGTTATCAAAGAGCACAGTTTTTGAGTGCCCGGTAGACTCAGAGCCATAACTGGGTCATCTATTACCTGGTGCAATTTACTGTTCATGTTTTTCAACTCTAAGAAAGTTGAGCAGCAAAGAATAATAAAAAAAAAAAGGTCTATTCCCCAGTCTGGCTAGTGCAACTCACCTCATTAGCATATTAGCCGGGTCCATGCACTATCAATATTCATTTCTGAAAGCTGGCAGTGCACTGCCCCCTGAATGGCAATCATCCAATCATGTCTCCTGACATCTTTTACCAAGGGCAATTGTCCCCTTCGACTCACCCTAGCTATGACTTTGCTGAAGTATTATATTACATAATGCTATGGACAAATGGTAACAGTTTTTTCTTTCACAACTGACAGCATCTAGTACCCTGCAAAAAAGCAAAGTTTATTATGTAGTTAAAAAAAATGAAGATTGTTTTACCTTTTCTTAGATGACAGCAACTTGGCTCTAACAAAACCAAGCTGACATCTGAAAGCATTTTGTTTATTTCAAAATGTTCTTTATTTATAAAAAATGAGAAGTAATGTGTAAAAGTAAACATAAATGCAAACACGTTACTTTACAGAGAATGACAGTATCGGTTACCATAACAAAATCAGTATGTTCAGAAAACTAAGACAATGTTCACTTCTAACAGAAATTAGTTTTTTTTTTTTTACATAATTAAGAGCATTTTAAATCACTGCTTATTTTTATGCATGTCATTCAACTTAGGTAAAATAAGGCAAATGAAAGCCTGCGTCAACAGCTTCTATAGCAGTAAAGACAGTACACAGAGAATGGAAAGAATTTCAAAGGTTGAGTTTTTTCCCTAGTTATTGCTTCCTTGCACAGATGGCAGTCTGACATAATCCAGTGTTCATTAAAAATAACAGCATGCTGAATATGTAATTTAAAAGAAATATAAAGAGTAAGGGAATATTAGCCGTAGTCTCTTTTCCTTTTAATATGTGACAGCAACTTGACTTTAACAAAATATATCTGACATTTCAAAGCATTTTACTTACTTTTTTCTTTAGTTATATAAATTTGAGAAGTAATGTGTAAATGTAAACTAAAGCAATGCACACAATAATATAACATATATGACACTTCACTTTTTATACAACAAAAGGGAACTTTGGATCACTCCTTTTATCTCATGCCATTGTCTTAGGTAAAACAAAGGATAATTAACAATATCTGAAGCTAAAAATGTAGTACAGACAGGCAGAATGGAAACAATATCAATGGATAACTGATTAATTGATCAATTTATTTATTTATGGCAGTTGATGGATTCTGACAGAATATTATGACTTGCCCTCGGATTCAAAGAGTTTCTCTCTTCCCCACTCTGCTCAATGCAGGCTGGTCAATTAACATGACGAGAGAAACTGTGATTCAGAGACATGGTAAAGCAGCAATGAGAACTTTTATTGCTGTCTCATTGCCATTTCTTTGAATGGGACACTGTACTGTTAGACCTGACCATGCTAACACACACACACACACACACACACACACACACACACACACACACACACACACACACACACACACACACACATGTAGACTAGCAGTCCCTTACTTACCATACTGTAGAGACACCCACAGGAACAGCATTCATTTTACTCTGTAGAGAGATTTTCTGAATCACTTGGCTGAATAAAGTGGGGTCCATAAATATTTCCTGGTGAAAGCTCATGGTGTATTAGTTTTAGCCAATACCTCAGACTGCCATATTAGCATGCAGCTTCACCTGTAAGATCACGCTTGGTGCTAAGGCCCATGTGACAGAAAACCCATAGTGGGATACCAGTTTATGAATCAGCAATGCTTACTATGATGCAGAAACCCTCAATGATAAGGCTTCCACATTTCAGCATGTCTTTCTGAATTCCAAGGTTTATAAGTTAAAGGAATGCATTTATGAGTTAGGTTACAGCTGAGCAAGTGAACCTGTGTCTCACAACAGCAGCTAACAATAGCAAATCATTGCTGATTGATTGAATGATTGACTGATTAATTGATTGCCTTTCTCCCACCAGTTAAAGGGTACAGATAGAATCTTGTTTTACTTTATATCCTGAAGGAATGCAGTTGACAGAATACTAAAAACAGTTTGTATATTCTATTGAAAACCAAGCTGGTTAACTGAAGCAGTTTCCCTTAGTTTTTCAGGTCCTCTGTGCCTTCCATGATCCAGTCATTTGTTGTTTTCCGCTATGTTTCACATTTATATCATTTAAAGCTATGTTTTATGAATGAATAATAAACACAACACACTGCGACTATTCTTCTCAACCTCATAGAGCAAGAGATCTGGACAAAGCCATAAATAATGGGGGAATCAAAGGCCCAAAAATAAGGGCACTTTTTAAATATTGCTCTTACAAACTTACAAAATTGATAGAATAACAACTTTTGCATTAACATGAATTTTCTGAAGGGTATAAAGTCTAAAACTTAAATGTCTATAATTATTTTCTGACTTCAACTCTCAATGATTTGCGAATGATTTGCTAGAAAACCACAATTTTATGAGAAACAGAACAAAAATATGAGGCAAAAATCTGGAAATTCTGCAAAAATATGTACAGTTGAGAGGTATTACTGCAACTTTTTTCACATATGAAGAGGCATTTGTTATGGCAATCCTTTTCATGGTCACACAGATGCTAGCTGCAAATAATTCATTTAATTAATCTGTTATTTAGTACATTCCATGCATATTTTCAAATCTGTTAGCAAGTTGTAGCATTTCTATTTAAGTGCTAGAATCAGTATCACAGCACTGAGCTGACATCTTGGCAATGTATAATGAACACAGCTTACTGATGCCCGGATTAATTTGAGTCTACAGTATATGTGAGGTATTTAGTACTGTGTCTTTAAATTGGTATTACAACAAAAGGAGTTAGTGTATTATGCATCTTTCACACTTTGCAAGTTCAGTAAAGACTACTGACAAAGACACATTATGTCTTCTCTATTTATATAAGTACAGATATGACAAATGTATACCAGTGCAAACAGGAGAGGCAAAAAAAAAAAACATATGAACTAATAATGTTTTATGGAAGAGTAATCTGTGGCTAGTGTGAGAGGACTTCGAATTATAATTCTTTGTATATGGCAAGATATCAAAGTAACAGAGCAGCTGGAAAGAAGGATAAGTAAAGACATTAAGGTGGACACTGCCTGTCATACTGAGGACTGGAAATGATTACCGTCTACACACCGTAAGTAAGTAACACAAACTAGTAGGAAAAACCACCTTTAATAACAAAGCAAAGCTTTCGGGCAGAACCCTTCTTCAATACTAATACAATCAAGTCTGCATACTAGAAGCTTATATACAGGTCTAGAAGTCACATGATTAGCAGCCAAGAATCATGTGACAAGAAAGTCTTAAAGTGCAAACAACATAATAAAACTTTAAAAAATCAATTAATAATATTACGTAATCTAGTTATAATTGTTAAAGTTAAAAATACACACCGTAAGTAAACAGTCACCTAAAGTCAAGACTGGAAATGATCACCGTCTGCACACCGTTAGTAAAGTCACCTAAAGTCAAGACTGGAAATGATCACCGTTTGCACACCATTAGTAAACAGTCACCTAAAGTCATAAGTGTGAAATTTTATAAAGTGATAAGAAGCATTTTAAGTCAGCAGAGAAATAAAAGACATGCACGTAAATGGATATCCAAGGTGCAAACAGATCTAGTAGCACGGTCAGTGTGATGCCCTATACAGACATATCTCTGACAGCTTCTGCATGAACTTCTTCAGCAGCATATGCAAACTTTCTGAAACACAGGTGCCATAATATTAAAATTTATAGGACTGCATTTCAGAGAAGCAATTTCCTTCCCAAATTCACAATAAAATAGAAAAAAAAAAATGTTCTGAAGTTATTCCAGAAATCAAGCATTACACTTTCCTCCATGTTGCTGTAACCTCAGAGTTGATTATATGAGCTTATAAGGGATGTTGGAGGTCTAGGGGGCTGCTTTTTTGTATAAAACATTTCTGGAAAAAAATGAAAACAATTCTCTTGTAAACCCTTCCTAGTCTTAATCATGTCTTATGATTTTATGAGAAGTGAATTAAGTTTAATAAACAAACAAGAAAAACATATTTTTGAGCTGTTGCTACTTTGTAATCCTATGATTTCAAGTGTGTGTGTGTGTGTGTGTGTGTGTGTGTGTGTGTGTGTGTGTATGTGTGTCTCTGTGTGTATATGCGAGCTCAAGAATAAACTGTCATATTTGTCTTAGATCTGTTCAACACAGACCAACTTAATGTGATATTCTCAAGCACAGAGTTAGTGAATGGAAGCGACAGACACAGAGAAAGTGACAGAGAGAGACTGAGATAGAGATACTCAAATAAGGAACTGTCTCGCAATTTAGAAAAAGTGATCATCAAATAGTGAAATTGCAGTGTTACACAATCTCAAACCAAATAATGGAAAGGGCTGTAGGTTTTCAATAAGGCATGCTTTGTCAAAATATGGTAATGCTCCAGATAAACTCTTGTAAACAGCTATGTGATACAAAAGAACAATGTGAATTACATTAAAAGTGTCACCAAAGTCACAACCCTTTACGTGAAATATGCATAGATCAAAAAAAGCAGGAGAAACACTGTGAAACAATGTGAGGAGGCATCAGAGGTTAGGGTTAATAAAACAATATGTGTGAAGGGATTCACTTTATACTCTCAAAATACTAAAATACTGAATTTTAGTATCTCAAGACTATAAAGCCGAAACCCCAAAAAAACGACACCCACAACCGCGAAATTCAAAATCGCGACCATTCAGATACACACACCACCACACAAACAAGCACATATACACCTACCTAATCACACTACAGCAAACAAAACAACACACACAAACACAAAATAACAAACAAATACACCTACCATATGTATAAGCAGGGGGCCAAGCCCCCCTGCACCTCCCACCCCCAGCTACTTATATATACTAACTCCTCAGTTGCACTTAACACACAAATACATAAACCTCACCACTACACACACTCACACACATTAAAATCCTTACCCAATACCCTTATAAGAACACCACTTACCTGAATCCCCCGCTAAATCCACAAACCGCACCACACGTCACAAATGGGACAACACAGCGGCGGATATGACATTTCCACATTCGAGGTTATGCAGTTTCACGTAACTGCACTTTTGACTTTATAGTCTTGAAGTACTAAAATTCGATATTTTAGTATTTCGAGATTATAAAGTGAAATTGTGTGAAGCAATAGGGAACAGACAGACTAAAGCAGAGAATAGTATAGATGAAAACAGAAAGCAACAAGAACAACAGAACAGAAAATACCAAAGTGGGAACCAAATAATCCAATCACTCAAGAAGAAAGGTGAAACCTTTTATATACACTGTGTTTAAGATAAATGAAAGTAGAGTAACACTTAATAAAATAGATGGGTGAGTAAGGATGACAGTGAGGGCTTAGATCTACCAAATGAATACTTCTCATCTATAAACAAAGTAGATGGGAGTAATGGATTTTGAAAAAACTCCAAAAAAATTAAATTGCAACTTTGATCAGTGCAACTTTGATCAATGTGCTATTGCATTCATGGTGTTGAAGATTACAGTTTAGATACTGTATTTTCAGGATAGTTTTTTTTAAAAGCAAATCTCTGCTGCATCTTTATGTTACTCCAGGGGTCCTGGGTTCCCTTGCATCCTTAATGTGTGTGTGTGTGTGTGTGTGTGTGAGGGGGTATGCTCCCTACACCACAGATTGCTAAATATTTTAATATCAGGGTTATGCTGGTTATGCTAACTTGATAAATGAAATACTTATTTTTGAATTAAAACAACCTACTTCTCTTTACTGTTACATAGTACTGTTGAATATATATTTAGCAATCAGAGTTATGGGGTACAGACCTCCTCCAACAAATATAACGAAATAATAATAAATCACTTTGTAGCACTGACTTTTCTTCAGACTTTATTACAATCAATGATGATGTTCAGCTGAGCAGAATATAAAGAATTATGATTGAGTTTCCAGTCATAACCAACTTATTATGTGTTATTTGATGCCAAGAAATTCACCTCAAGAACGTAGCTAGAGAGATGACTCTTGGCACCCATGACAGGAACACATAAAGCTGGTTATGATTAGAGGTGCAGTCATAATTCCTTGAATTGCATGGAGCTTTATCTGTGTCATGTACTACAATTTACAGAAAAAAAACATAGGGTCATAAAGCGATTGATTGTTTTTCAAAACCTTTGAAAGCTAGTCAAGCACTTAGTGATGTCAGACAAACAGCAGGCAGAAACAACGTGAAAATGCAGTTCAGTATTCCATTCTGCTACACTTTTTGTTTATAATTGTGGCAGAGTTAAGTTCTAATACCGTTTAAAAAGCTATTTTATCTTTTGATGCTGCTTTTTGCCTGCAACACTGTCCACTGTTGTCCCTAGAGTTAGATATAATTGATTAGGTGTCCTTAACAAGCTTTTGTTAAGCACCCCTAAGCACTGCTAAGATCAGGTTTTGCGCTAGGGACATCCTTAACAAATGCATATATTTTGGAGCATAATCAAGGCACTCCATGTACTACAAAAATTATGAATGTGATTAAAAACAAAGAATTCAGTTTTGCAATCCAATAATACTCTTACTAATTTTTGTATCACAGTTGCATTATTTTTAATTATTACCATGTATACCAACATATACATTCGACACAAAAGAACTGTTTTTAACACTTGGTCATGTGATTTGAATAGGAACAAAATATTTGAATTCTCCAAATTTTCACATCATCAAAGTTATATGCACTTTACATATAACGCATGGTAGTTAATGACATTTAAAACAGTACACTCAATTGCAGGTGTTTTGATTATGGTTTAAGAAACTTCACAGAATTGAATTTGACTATAGGTGTTCTACCCGAGGCTTATAAAAAAACTATCCTCAGGATTTATTAAGGGGTCTAGAGTAAGCCATACAGCTTGCAGTAAAATGACCCAGCTCCCACAAAGCATCATTTAGCAATTCATAGACATGTTTGCCAGGATGATGAAATACATGAGTCGGCTAATACGCATGCCTCTGAATCGCGGTTATTACTGCAATGTGCAGATCATTGCTAATATGCATATCATAGTGGTTAACTGCTGTGGTCATATTGTATACACTTAAGAATCCCTCTCTCAGTCACTTTGCCATACACGCAAGTATATATGCAAATGCAAACATACGCACACACACACAACAGTCCATGCACCTGTCTCTGAGTTGTCTGCCTTTCACCTACTAGAGGTTCTCCCAAGCCCCAGTCTCCATACTAGCCAAAGTGCTGTTAAGGCAAGAGAGTTTATAGCACTAAATCAAAATAAAAATAATGGCATCAGATATCCAGGCTTCAAAGTAAGCGCTTTCACAAGCATACATTTCACTCCATCAGACTAACTTAATGCAACATCACTCCACAATTTAAAGTACTCAGTATCCAATCAGCAGCTCTACATAATTAAACACATATACTTAGTAAAAAACACATTTATATAGTATAAAAACCATTAGAAATTTATGAGTAAACAAAAACATAATTATGAGTAAACAAAAACATAATAAAAACATAGTGACATTTCAGTGTTTCAAAGAGCGTCCCTTAAGAAAAGGTTTCAAGGAGGTGGCCCCATTAAGACCTGGTGGCTTATCTGCTTGTAGCATCAAAATCCATCTTTGTTCAACAGCCTCAGTAATATTCCTAACATTGCCACCCCTAATATTACTATGAATGATCTCTATAGCCATGAATTTAAAATTATAGTCAGTACCAAAGCATAGCACGTGTTGTGCTAGTGCATCATTCTCCTTACAATTCCTTATGTCCCTGTAGTGTTCTAGTATTCTGTCCTTAAAATGATGTTTGGTCTTTCCAAGGTAAAAAGCATGGCATGTAGTACAAAAACAAAAATATATTAAATTAGTGGTTCTAAAGTCTGCATAAAATCTAAGTTCTATTTTAAAGCCATTGGTGGGATGCCTATAGAGAGCCCCATTATAAATATATTTACATGCTGAGCAAGTTATATATATATATATATATATATATATATATATATATATATATATATATATATATATACACGTGTGTGTACCTTGTTTATTAGGTAGTCTACGCTCTGTATACATGTGCCCATGTTGGCACAGATGTCCCCTCAATGATTTGTTAAAAAGTAAAAGTAAAATGGGGAACTGCATCTATGATACCTTTCAATTCTTCTAAGGTATTTAGAATATTCCAGTTCTTCTTAACTATGTTGCAAAAGGGATCAATATTGCTAGAAAAAGACACAGGGAACTTTACATATCGAGGTTTCTGCGGAATCTGTGTCACTGTGGAATCAGTGACAACCATCCTCTTGTTGAAATAAGGTTTACATTTATTTTCTCTTTCAGCCCATGCTGCTTCTATACAAGAGTCAGTATCATGTTCCTTATAATCTCTCTGTAGAAAATCAGATTTTAGTTAATTCAGGGCTGTCTGTAATCATTATGTAAACGCATAACTTGATAACACTGCACTTTCAAAACATTACGTGGGACATGCCTAGGATGCGTACTTTCCCTGTGTAACAAATTGTTTTTACAGACTGTTTTTCTATATAAACTTGTGTTAATTTTACTTAAATTAGCCTTATTGATCATCACATACAAAAAGTCAATACATTTAGAAGAATATTTATAAGTGAATCTTAAGAAATTAGTAGAATTTCCCAAGAACATTATAAAACTTTCCAGTCTATCAATAGTGTCACTCCATAATAAAAAAGGCCATCCACAAAGCGTACATACCATAACACATGTTCAGAAAAACCATTGGAGGACAACACATATTCTTTTTCCCATTTGACAAGTGCTAGGTTGGCATGGCTGTTGGCACATGCTGTGCCCATAGCCACGCCAAACCTCTGCATATAAAATTCATGGTTGAAAACAAAGACATTGTTTTCCAAAACAATTTCAAGTAATGTACATAACAAGCAAACTTTGGCATTACTATAAGATGGGTGTTTGTTAAGAATCATTCTGATATTATCTATGCCCCACTCATTTGGGATCACTGTAAACAGAGATTCGATATCTAGTATTACCAACCAATAGTCATGTGTAAGATCTCTGGTAACTGTGTATAGTTGCTCCAAAAATTACTTGGTGTCCTTCAGTACAGTTTGATAGCTGTCTAATATAGGGTGTAAATTATTTTCTATAAAAAATAGAAAGGAGCTCAGTAACCCACCCTCCACCAGCAACAATGGGGGGCATTGGTGGACACTCCAAATTTTTATGCATTTTCGGAAGACCATATAACATGGGAATAACTAGGTGCTCAACTTCAAAATACCTAAAAGAGACTTTTTGATATCATGTTAGACATAAGCATATCAAAAACATAAAAGGAAACTTTCAATAATAGCATTTACTACAGTTTTGGACACATTGGTATAGGTATTAGCATCATTCAATAGTGTTTTCATCTGTATATATAAATGATTACCAAGAACAACTATCCCCCCACTTTTATCTGCTTGTTTGATAACAACAGAATGCATTTGTTTAAGTTCAGCTAGTGCAGTGTATTCATCCTTATTCATATTATAGAAACTAACTTTAGCCCCATGTTCATATTTGTGCCTAATCTGTTCTTCACAGATATTAATAAAGGCATCTATCATGGCATTCAGTGGGGGTATAAAGGTACTTGGCTTTTTAAGCAATTGAGTTTGTTCAGTATTTTCCATGAACATGGCTTGTAAGGTCAAAGTTCTGCCAAAATGTTTCAAATCACTTAGCATATCAACCAGACTGGCCTTTTGTGCAGGGATAAACAAAAGGCCTTTGTTTAATAAATTAATTTGTGCTTGTGTAAGCTCAATATCAGAAATATTAAAAACAAGGTTATTGTTACCATGTGTATTCATATTCATCTGTAACAATTTCACATTTGTACACTGTCCATGAGAGGTAAAGGCTGCTGTTTGTCTCTCCTTCCCCTGCTTGCAGATCTCGTTTTGATGGGTAGAGGTGTTGAAAGCGTAAAGGAGTGGTAGGACCTGTTCTCTTGCCATGCTCCAAGTTCCCAGCTGTTAAAAAAGCCACTGAAACAACACGACTTTCAGAATTATCAGAGCTAATGTGTGTGCTTGCTTTCACAGTAGCTTCAGCTCATCCATTGTCTTTTTGTCTAGACCCCCCCCCCCCCCCGATCAGGCTGTATTTCATAATTCATGTTTGGAATGCCTCCTGTTGGTCTAGGCTCAGTGGCTGGTGAATTTGATTGGTTAGAGTTCATAGATGCAGTTTCAGACTGTGAGAGTTGATTGACCTTAGCTGGCTGAACAGTTCTATTAGTTCTCGGCCTTGAGAAAACAGCCCCATTTTTGAAGTCTGTTAGATCTCTTTGTAATTTTCTAATTTTTGCTGATTGTAACCTTTTCTCATAGAAGTTAATGCTGTCATGCAAATAATCTAGCTTATATCCAATAATTTCAGCAGAGAAAGTATTATAAATATTGTTTTGTAGTACATTAATTCCATCTTGTAATTCTCTTCCTAGTGGGATAAAAAAGTCAATCAAAAGTTGTATATATTCACTGCTGAAGCATAAATGCAGGCTCTGCCATCTCATCAGTAGATCTGAATATGTCTCACCGTAACTAGGCATATTTAATATCTGCAAGCCCCTTGGCACAACTTTAAACTTAAGGCAGGCTTCCAGTTGTTTTTGGCATCAAATAGTACTCTTTGGTCCTGGTTTTTTCATTTTATAGAGTTTATAGCACTCCCCACACCTCCAATCTGTGTGATAGTTTAAGTGCCATTACGGCACAAGTGTGGTATGCTTGCTTTCTAGTATTCCACCCACCACCCTCTATCCCTGTAATAGTTTATGTGCTGTCATGGCAAATTTGTATTATCCCTTGTGGCTATTGCCCCCCCCCCTCCAATCCTTGTACTATGTTGGTGCTATTAAGGCACATTTGTAGGGTCTATGTTAAATCAGCGAATGCTTAAAATAGGGAACGCTGATTTATTTACCCTTTAAGAATGAAAGCTAACAATCTCAAAGACATGGAAATTGCTGTTCCACAAAAAAAAAAAAAATGTTCAAAACACAAAATAAAATGTGAGACTGTGCCCCCCACACCCCCCTACTTAAATATACCAACTCTGAGATTGCACCACAGTGGAGAAAATGGCAAAGTCCTGAAAATGGCCCAGCGATTTTTTTTCCCTGTGAAAAAAATCGCTGTTCCGTGTCTTCAGGATTGTCAGCGTTCACTATTAAAGGGTCGATAAATCAGCATTGCTATTTTAAGCATTCGCTGATTTTAATATAGACCCCATTTGGATTATCCCTGGTGGCTAGTGGTTTCCCCCACCCCCTGAGCCCTGTACTACTTTAGCTTTTGATAGATGAACATGGCCTTTTGGCTTGTTCAGTACCTGATATGGTGGGGCTGGTCATGCTGATCTACATGTCTGACTGATTTGCTGAAACACTTGGTATGTAGATGCCTTCTTGGAGGTGGTTCCAGGAGACAGAGGGACGGAGAGAGAGAGAGAGAGAGTATGTGACTAATTAACATATACATCTCCTCTGTAGTGCCTTTTTTAGCATACAGCATGGCCATGGAGCCTAGGTAGTGCTGCACACCTTTTTGCTAAAGCACCGTGCAGCACCATGACAAGTGTTTAGTAAATGATCTATTGCTAAAAGATAATCATATAACCAAAGTTACAGAAGTAATGCAGGCATCTAAGCTTTCATCATTATTAATTATATAGTATTTCATTTTTATTATGGCAATAGCTACTTAAAGTTCCTTCACTCACACATATAAAACATTGCAAAATATATAGTTCAGCTATTCAGCTTCAACAAACAAGGGTTTACTGTTAGCACACTTGCATTAGTAATGCTCCCAGAAAGAACTGATGGGATTGGTCCCAGAATTCTTAGAGAAGTGAGGAAAAACTAATATCAGCATAAACTACCAGTTTAAGTAATCGTGCAAGGAGGGGAAGATGTCTAAAAGTAGACATTCTTTTATTTTATTATTTTTGAAAAATACCAGAGAATCAACTATATACGAATGATTTACAAAAGTGTAAAATCCGTAATGAACTGAAAATGTCACATGTGATTCTCCTTCACAAGAATGAGGAAACGGTGTCCCTGTGAGAATGACCTTATATGTTTAGAAAGGAATAAAATCAGTTCTCAGGGAAACATAGTAAAATATTTGCCTGGCAGCGGTACTGGGGATGTACACTTGGAAAGTATCATCAGATGAGTCTAATATACTTATAAAGAAACAGCAGTGGGAAAAATAAAGAGCTATACATAACTCATTTCAGCAGAATTTTCTTTTGTGAGCTTTACTTGTCAGTTTAATTATCAGCCATAACTAGTAGCCATCTAAATAAATATTATCCTCCTAACCTAGTCTTTACATAATAATATTCTTATCTGTATATTACAGTGAGGGCCACATTTGCATTTAGGCATGTCAACAAAGCCTGCTGTTTGTTTTCTGCGTATCTTTGTTTCATAACTCGTGTGACTAATACAAGTGTAAAGTGATTTTTATGGAGCCTAATACAAATCTTTACCCGAGTAACTGAAATATTAGATCAGGGAGAAATGCAGATGTGGATATTTATACTTGGTCAAAGCTGGTGATAGACAATACCATATAAGAGATTATCAAACAATTTAGGCAGGGTTAAAGTATATCCCAATACTGTGACATAATTAAAACACTAGATAATTGGGCACAGAGGGTAATACCATATGGAGTCCACTCAAAAAGAATGGTAACTATGGGTAACACAAGAGTTAGTAGTAAGCCATGCACTCCTTGGTGTCTTGTATGTGACACCACAGAATTTGCGGAAGTAAAATGATGCACTTTTGTAGATGTTAAAGAGCTCTACAATAAAGTTTATTACAAGACTGGATAAATGGTCTGAAAATATACAGGGCTAGTTTCAACGTAAAAAATGTAAGTTAGTGTGTTTGGGGAAAAGATGTAATCCAAAGGGAAGCAGCAGTGAGAACAATAGCAGAAGGATCTTAGTATATTGATGGAAATCACAGAGAAGACTGGCTGGATACTAGTATGCATTAGAAACAACAACTACCTGTAAAACAAGTGGTGCATGGTCTGTAGTACATAACATAGGAAGAGAAACTATAATATGTTACTTTGTATGGTTTTAAAAATATGGTACTTGGGAGGACCTGACAGTGGTTGGGTCCCCTTTGAAATCTCGAAATACTGAAAGATCGACTTTCAGTATCTGGAGATGAAAATAATGAAAGTGCAGTTATTCAAAACTGCACTTTAACGATTGTTAGTTTACTGGATGTGTGGTTGTTATGGTGTGGTGTGCTTTGTCTTTAAGGTGTAGTGTGGTCTGGGATTTAGACATGGTGGACGATGTGTGGTTGTGTATGGAGATTCCGGTAGGTTTTAACTGTTTAAGGGTTTTGGGTAGGGATTTATTATTTTTTAGTTGTTTGAGAAGTTTTGGGAGTAGGTTGGGGTAGATAGGTGAGAGTGTGTGTGTGTTAGTGTTGAAGGTGGTGAGTTTTACAAATGTGTAGTATGTGTGTTTTTTGCGTGTATGTTTGACAGTGTGCAGAGTTAAGTGTAGGGTGCATAATGGCATTTTTTGTGTTTTTCATGGTAGTGTGACCTTGGAGTTGGTATTTATAAGTAGCAGGGGTGTGGGAGGCTTGCCCCCATATAGGGGGGTGCAGGGGGGCTTGCCCGCCTGCTTATATATAGGTTATGTGGATTTTGTTGGTGTGTGTGCATTTTGTTGCTTTGTTACGATGTAGGCAGGGAGGTGCTGCTTGTGATTTTGTGGTGGAAGGTATATTAAAAACTGAACGTCGCTAGCTGAAAATTTGGTATTATGAACTTTCTGTATAGTGACATTCGTTTTTTTTTAATTTTTCATTCTTGTGCATATTTGGTATTTCCATCTCGAAATACTGAAAGTCAATTTTTCAGTATTTTGAGATTTGAAAGTAGACTCCAGTAGTTTCACTGCTGACTAGTCATTTGGGTTCAGTTTTTTCAATGGATTTTCATGATGAAAAAAAGCATTCTATGAGTGAAAGAAACAAGTTAAGTACTGCAAGGGAATCAATGATGTATAAGATTTCACTGTACCATTTTTCAAAAAAGAGACACAAGAAATCAAGGAGCAATATCTCAAGGATGCAGGAGGAAAAGGTTAGATTTGTTTTCCATAAAAAGGCCAGTGCACAATTGGAATACTTTCATAAAAGGGAGCAGTATATCTGTTCAATGACTGCTAGTTTGAGCTGCAGTGTAACATGGCAAGAAATCAGAATATCATCAGAAACAAATTTTTGACAATTATTTATGTAGCAATCAAAGTCTCCTTACACCATCATGTGGGGAGATTTACTTTCTGTACCTCTCAGTTAGGTTTTATCACCTCAGATTCTTTATTTAAGGCAGGTGCCATCATTGCCTCCTTAGATTTGTCTTTTTCAACTAATAAAGTGCAGATCAGTGTTGTGAACCTTGGCTGAATAACTCCCTCCCTTAAACTGTAGTAGGTTAAAAGTCAGACAGTGAATTTAGTGTACGGGGCATACATATGACACTACTTATGAACATGGGCCTTTAATGCTATTAAATTCCGTATGTTCTCTAATTTACCCACTAAACACACAAATGAAATAGGAGGTAAAAAAAAAAATAAATAAACAAAATTATAATAATAAAAATACAAAGCACACACACCAAGTGACCATGTGGGCCTTGCCAATACCTGCCATAGACCTTACCTCCTTTTTCAAGGAATTACTGGCCAGTCAAGCCAAGGGTGAATTTCTGGAAACCCATCCAATTGTTTAACTCTTTTTTTTAAAGGAAAAATGTTTGTTACATTGCTTAATTTGGAATGCACATTTATTCCACAGAAGCGATACACCTTCCCTGACAAATCTGTCTCTCCATCTTGTTTTGTTTATTTAATGAAGCAAGTTTAGATCCCTGGTTCTGATGTTAGTGCGACTATTCATTTTGTGGAGATATAAGAGATCTTGGACTATTGGATCCCTGATGGTCTGAAAGGCAAGGAACAGATGACCCCTAAGGAGTCTATATGAAACTAAATACAGGGACAGGGCTTCCAGCCTCTCTAGTAGCTATTTAGTTAGAAACTTCTGGGGTCTTTACAGTTTCTTGCTATGTCTAGAAAGATACTTTTTCAAATCAGACATTGTATTCAACAATAATGTCTAATCAAGGCAGACTATAAAGAGATAAGAACATCTTTGGATTTAGATGAATCACCTTTTGTAATCATCTTCATCGGGTAAAAGGATTTCCTAACTACTGTTATAACATGATTGATGCTCAAGAGTGAGGGAATTATCTACCCATATTCCAAGGTCTTACAACACTTAAATTCTGAAGTGGAGTTTATATATGTATATGTGTGTGTGTGTGTGTGTGTGTGTGTGTGTGTGTGTGTGTGTGTGTGTGTGTGTGTGTGTGTATATATATATATATATATATATATATATATATATATATATATCTATATATATATGAATGAGAAAATCTGTACAGTTGAGAGGTTAAGAGGTATGGTAGGGCTGTTCAACAGGCAACCTAGTATGCTATCATGTCCCAAAATTAATGTATTTTTTTGTTTTGGAAAGAACTTTTAGCAAGTATCCTTTTGTGATGATAGGGTTTTTCGGTCTTTAGGTATATGTGGGTTTGGTAGAGATGTCTCTAGGGTGAAGTTAGTATTGAATTTGCTTGCCAGCATATTTGCAAAACTCACTGTACCAGAGTAGGTAGTGACTTTCTCAATGCATTCAGAACAAGTAAACACATGCATAAATACACAAATAAATACATAAGTACACACAAAGTAATGATATGCTAAATGTAAAAAAATAACAAGAAATGAGATGGCATAAGAGTTATATAAAAGAGAAATTATACTAGAAGAAAGATTTATAATTATCCTTATCTTCTGACAGAAGCATAAGTGCATGGGAAGTTTTAGTTTAACTTATGGTGTTTTTCAGTACCTTGGATACCATTTTGATTTGAGGGGCTTTGGTTTTGCTACATATTCTAATGATTTTTTTTCCCTTGTTATGTTATTTGGACTGTTTCAAAACTGAGGTCTATAAAAAGTCACATACATGTCTTGTTGTAGTGTCGACACAATGGAGCATGAAATGTAGAAGAAAAAAATGCTTATTACTTACTAGTCTATATAGCTAGTATGCAACCGACTTGGTATGCCATCATCTGAAAACAGCATGCCACTTGATTATCTGGTGAAAACCATAAAATAAAGTGTGTACAAACATAAACAATGCTAGTGTAGATGAGGATAGCAAAAGGCAAACAAGATAATGACACATTAAACTCGCATTCCATTACCTGAGCTATAGAACTATCTCTTTAATGCTGTATTTTAAACTCAATGAACTCGGTTCTAAACATTTCCTGTTAAAGTAGGTGTTTTATTTTTGTCTCATTGTACTTAATCTTAATGCAAACTATATGAAAGAAGTATATATATATATATATATATATATATATATATATATATATATATGTGTATATATATATATATATATATATATATATATATATATATATATATATATATATATATATATATATATATATATGTGTATATATATATATATATATATATATATATATATATATATGCCGAATGTAACAATTTTAAATAAAATACTTGTAATGAGCCTGATCTTTAGTTTAATGTTTTCTATTTTTACCATTAGTAAGATGCAGAAAACCTAACAGGAATATAATTTGTTGTATATTAGGACAGGGGGCAGGATCTGCAAAAGTAGAAAACTTAATGGCAGCAGTTTAATAAAATAAACTGAGGCATGTATTTTTGGATTCAGTGAGTGACTAATCTCATTAAGTTTTACTTTTAAAGTTTACACAACCAGCACATCTCCTAGACGCAGAAAAAAATCTTTAGGTACATGCTGATACATGTAATTTTCACTGAAAAATGCATGCCAAGAACAAATAAAAATGATTTAAATACTAAAAAGCTGCCAAGGTTAAGAATGAAAATCTGGGCAGGGTAAAAAAGTTTCAACATGCAGTCTACATTGCCCTTACTGACCTGACTTTTTTTAATTTCTGAGAATGTTAGACTATATGTAATTTATAGTTAGCTTAAGACAGCACCTTTACTAACATCTTCAAGTAATGATGTGTTCTGTCTTTGGCCGCTTAATGTGGTAAGCGTCAAGTTATTTTATCATAGAGTAGCAACCCATTTGGCACAGATGAGCAGCATAACCAAGAAGCATTTTTGTTTTTCTTCTAGGAATGCTTTAATATATGGATTTGATAGCACGCTACAGTATCAAACCCACACAATAAGCATGACACTTAAATATGCATTGAATATGATCACCATGACAACGCTTTTCTGCTCTTAGCATTTATTTATTGCAATAGTCTTTTGCAGTGCAGCAATTTATACCTTATAAAGTAAAATTACTTAAGAGTTTAACTATGTTTTATCAGAAAGACTAATGCAGTTTGCCAGGGGGAAAGTCTCAAACTGTATGTCTCTCACAGGAACTAATTAACTGTGTGTAATTTACTGGTGGTGTTTTTAACAGGGTCTGGGGGTAACATGAATGTTGTTAGATAAATGACAAGGAATGTTTAGTTTTTGCTTTTAAATAACACATGGAGGGAGCAGTATCACGTCACACCATTATCTAAAGCATTAAATGATTTTAGATTAAAAACATAAAACAGTCACTTTCTTCTGCTGGAGATCTCTTTTCATCAGCAGGGAATGATAACAAAGCATCGGAACTATCATTCAGTTCTACAGGTGCAGAGAATTAGTTATTAACAGCTGCTGACTTCTTTAGTTTCTTATGACTCCCATAAATTATATATATATATATATATATATATATATATATATATATATATATATATATATATATCCATATATGGATCCCTATCATATGATAGAAACCACATTTGACTGAAACACATTTGACTGAAACCATAAGACTGAAATTTCAAAAGACTGAAAAGTCACTTGACTGAAACCCATAAGACTGAAATCTATAATACTGAATTTCAACATACTAAATTGTAAACTGGACATATAAAACCAGACTAGCTGGGGGGCTATGCCCCTACACCCCCTAGCTATATATACTAACTCCAGGATTGCACTATAGTGGAGAAAAGGGCATATACCTTTCACTTATCTCACATTAATCTACATGCTGCCACTATTATGCCCTTTTTCCCATATACCTTTCACTTACCTTACAGAAGTCTGCATTCTGCCACTACTATGCCCTTTTCCCCACTGCAGTGCAATCCTGGAGTTAGTATATATATAGTTAGGGGTGGGGGTGGGGGGTGCAGCCCCCCACCTAGTCTGGTTTTATAAGGTCCAGTTTAAAATTTAGCATGTTGAAATACAGTATTATGGGTTTCAGTCTTATGGGTTTCAGTCAAGTCACTTTTCAGTCTTTTGAAATTGCAGTCTTTTGGTCTCAGTCAAATGCAATTTAGTCAAATGAGATTTCTATCATATGATAGGAATCTATATATATATATGTATATACATATATATATATATATATATATATATATATATATATATATATAGATATATATATATGGGTTCCTATCAGTTCACCGACAGTTCAGAACATCGACACTCACATCTTCGACGCCAAATCATCGACAGTTCATAACATCGATGTTTCAGGTAAGCGATCTTCCCCCTTACAGGACCCATGGTAGCACTCGTTTCTCTGTTACAACGTGTAAGGTTTACGTGATTCTTTACAATTTACCCTGACAGCATTGTCCTTACCTTCGTAATAGTGAAACGAGTGCTACCATGGGTCCTGTAAGGGGGAAGATCGCTTACCTGAAACGTCGATGTTATGAACTGTCGATGATTTGCCGAAAATGAGTGTCGATGTTCTGAACTGTCGATGAACTGATAGGAAAGCATATATATATATATATATATATATATATATATATATATATATATATAGATATAGATATATATATATATATATATATATATATATATATATATATATATATATATATATATATATAAATATATATAATGTCCAGATATTCCAGCACTGCATCAAAGTACATACAGCTATGTACCTGTATATACCAATATACTATATATATATATATATATATATATATATATATATATATATATATATATGCATTATAGCATTGTAATGTTAGAAAGCCATGAATCCCATAATGCTTAGCATCTGGACTGAATGTCATTATGGAGTTCATAATGACAGATGAAGCTGTTAACATCCTTTTTACTCTGCTGCCATTTTGTGTTCCATTAAAGTTGCTTTTTATTCAAAATGATGGTGTTTCTTGACATTCTAGTTACTATCAAAGATGACTAGGTAACCTTCGATGCATATCATCACAAGCATTAATATCTGTGCACCAAACTACGGCTCAGCTACATGGTCTCGTGTATCCTATTACAAAGAAATGTCAACTAGACATGCACACATTAGTTCTATGGCATTGGCAATTGTCAGATGAAAAATCTGAATACATAACTTCACTGGTGAGGATGTACAAATGCTAAAACTCCCTTCTTTTCTAAAAATGATGGACAGATGCTTTCCAGTCTGAGACTCCTTCCCTGTGAAGATAAATACATCAGCACTGTGGTGCCCCTTTCTTTCAAATGTAACAGCAGTAGGACATCAGTGATTTAACACTAAACCAGTCCCAATAGCAGGTAGTCTTTCCATCCACTTACAAAACCAGAAATTTCTTTAAGGTTTTGATTATATCTTTCTTCTACTATAGCTGGTCTTTTATATAACTCTTGTTCCATCTAATTTCTTGTTATTTTTATACATTTAACAGATAATTAATTTGTATGTATTTGTTTATGCATTTATTTATTTGTGCATTTATGAATGTGTTTATTTGCTTGCATATTTGTTGATAACCAGTTTGTTTGAATGAGAATAGTCCATTTTCAGTGGAGGTTTAAAGAGAAAGTTTTAACAAATAATTAGTGTGACAGGCTCTCTTTACTCCAGAGCATTAACTAAGGAGCCTTATTCCTCACCACTGTCTCCGGTAAGGGATGTATAATTAAAAGCAGGGATAGAAATGCACAATTTCCCCTAAGAGTACACTGTGAATAGGATCCAAACCTGGGAATGGACTATATGCTTCACTCCTGGTCCCCAAATGAGTCTCCACACTAACCACTGCAGAGCACTGTGTACCAGTTCTAGGTATCTGACACACTCACTCTTAAATGTCTGATATTCACACACAGACACAGACACACACACACAGACACACACACACACACACACACACACACATACACACACACACACACACACACACACACACACACACACACACACACACACACACACACACACACACTTGGGAAAGACTGTCACAGATTTACCTGCAATTTCCCTTTGCCCGAATTACAAGGTAATGGCTGCCACCAGTCAGATAACACAATACCCTTCAAAGGGGGTGATTGATACAAATGGTAGCATGTAACCCAAGCAGTAAGGTTTTTGGAGTAGCCCTGGTGTTATCACAATAAATATGTACACTCTCAAGTTATTAAAAGTATTCACTGAATAACCATCCACAATGAGAGGTAGTAAAATATTTAATAATAAATAAAAAAATGTAAAACATGTAAATACTGAATAATTCATTCCAATAAGCAACACAGTTTCACACACAGGAAATATGAAAACAACAATGTAGGATAGATTTCACACTGATTTTAGAAAACCTCTAACTAACTAGCTGTTATTCCCTGACTATCTGATGATTAACTGTCCCTATCTAAATCTAAATAACTCAGCAAGGCAAGATTATACTCTTACTTCTGCAAGGTATGATGAGGAATTATGCCCATACTCCGGGCTGTTGTCTGTCCACAACAACTGGAACGACTACTCTGGAAACAACTAGACTACTACTTCTGAACAGCTTTGGAAATAAACTGAACAACTGACGTAGAACCTGCTTTTACAGCAGATATTTTAAATACAACAGGAAGCTGCTATGAGAGTTCTATTCTCTCATATCAGATTTTGAAAAGTAAACAACAGCTGCAGTGAAGATTCTATTCTTTCAGCTCTGGCACACAATGACATCACATCTGATTCTGGCATAACATACATTTGGTCAGCCAGAAGAACATTATTTGACATTTAAACATCTTGCATAAATCATAGTGATAATCAAAAGACAAAAACATATTTACAAAATTATAGCTAGTCATGCTGATGTATGTTACACAGGGTAATTTTAGTTATTTACAAAACTTGAGCCAGATATGCTAGCACAGATAACAATATCTAATATCTTCACAGCATAAACAAAATACCATAGCCTCAACTGACAAAGTGCAAAAGAACAGAAAAATGTCTGGGAATAATAATCGATAAATATAAATAATTCATAAAACAGTAGATGTAACTGACTTTTAGGTTACATAAAGTTACATGTTGTTTCAGATGATGATGGGGCAGGTAAAATGGAAATGTTAGTAGAAGCAGAAATGTATATATCTCTATACTCCAAGAAAAGCTGAAAAAAACATGAAAAGAGTGATTGCTCAGTACAGGCAGTAATAAAAGGGACTAGAAACAATAGAAGGAGTTTAATAGGAAAGCGATATATTTACCTGCAAGTACGAGAGAGTATAAGACAATGAGAAAAATATTACATTACCACCAAACACAAAGCACCAGTGGAGGAAATAAAGCTCAGTCCTTTCTTGGAATTCAATTTAATGACAAAAACCACGACAAGTCAATCCAGTTTAGCAAAGCACACTCAAAAAACGAACTCAAAGCACTAACGCTATGTCTCCACACTTGCGTTTTCGTTTAGTAACTTCCTCAGATGCAAATAGAAATGAATACTAGTACAAAGCACCCCTTACTTTTTATACATACATTAATTGAACAATTTTATACAATCAACTTAAACTGATACTCATTAAGTAACTAATTAATAGTCTTTTAAAACCATTTAAAACAGAACATACACATTCTTCCATTTTGCTCATAAAAAACTTGTATACTGTTAACATTCATACATAAATTAAATAGAATTTAATATAATACATCCACATTTACATTTATTGCATTTTAATTCTTATATTATTACTAATAATCCCAATAAATGCAAAACTGTTTTTTAAAAATACCTATAAAAATGACCATGATATATTACATAGTATTATAACACCATCTAGTGTCTAAGAAAATAATTTATTCAAAAACTGCATAATAAGTCTTTCAAATAGTTGATACTATTGTAAAATCCAAAAGCCTCTTTTTACAACTTACAAACTTATTAAAGCTTATGAGGAATTGTAGTAAATTACAATAATATCCCAGAATATCATTTTATTTTAACCTTTGCCAATAAATAAATATAGGGCATTATTCCTTCATTCATAATTTCGCTGCCCTTATTTTTAGTACTGGTGCCAAGGACACTGTATTGTTCAAACCAGGCGGATTGTAGGACTCCAACTGAAGTTGCCATAACAACTCTTTATATTCTATAGTGTCCTCTCAAGGACCGCCTCTGACATCTTTATTGACCGCCTCTAACACAAAGAAGGAAAACACTGCCTCCTCACATTCAGTTTTATGTCTACAAAGAGCATTATTAAGGCAATTTGTTTTTATGTCATAATTATGTTCATATATTCGATTTCTAAGCCTCCTTTCTGATTTTCCGACATAAAATGCTGGACATTTTTTACACATACTCAAATAGACTATGCCACTAGTTTGGCAGTTGGCAAAATGGTTACTCTTGATCAATATGTCCCTGCTACTGATATAAACTGTATCCTTAGCCCATATAAACGAACATTGAGAGCAGCTTCCACATTTAAATGTCCCTAATCTTCCATTCTTTGGTCTATCCTTTTTCCTTTTACCCTCAAAGAAATTCTTTAAGTTTTTGCCTTTCCTATAAGTACATTTTAAAGGTTGTTTAAACAAACAATTAAGGTCCGAGATTTCACCAAATTTTTTCCATTCATCTTCCACTAAATTTCTAATTATTTTAGCCTCCCCACTAAAATACAGTACAAAATTATTAAAACCCTCAAATTGGTCATTCTTTATATCCACTTTTTGACCTTCCTCTTTTCCTAGAATAGGCTGATATTTATCCAGCCTTCCTTTCACTACCTCATCTTCTATTTCCTTAATAAGCCTGTCAGGGTAGCCTCTATCTAGGAACATTTTGCGTAACCTTCCACATTCCTCTTCAAAATCTACTTCCCTAGAGGTCATTCTGCTACCCCTGACATATTGTCCCTTAATTATGCCCTTCTTATGGTAGTGAGGATGGGCACTATCATATGCTAGGAATGAATTAGAATAACTTTCCTTTCTAAACACCTTTGAGAAAAAAACACCCTCTCCTTTACCTACAAATATGTCCAAATACTTTAGGCTTTCTTTACTCTGAGAAAAGGTGAATGAAAGAAAATTAGTCGTACTGGATATATACTCCATAAAAGATGTAAACTCTGCATCAGTCCCAACCCATAAAAGACAGATATCATCTAGATATCACTTGTATAACTTCCAACAAACCTTAAAATGTGAATTCAAAATATATTTTTGTTCCCATGCTGCCAAAATAATGTTTGTATATATGGGTGCACATCGGGCACCCATCGCTACACCCTTAATCTGTTTAAAAAACTCTCCTTCATAATGTAAGTAATTATTATTTAAGACCAAATCCATCAAGGTCAGAATTAAACAGAATTCATTATGTGAGAACTTTCCATAGTTTAACAAAGCCTCCTCAAACCACTCCATTCCCTCCTTATAGGGGATGGACGAAAAGAGGTCAACTATATCTAATGTAATAAAAGTTAAATTCTCATCAAAAAGATTTTTCTTTAAATTACGCAGTAGGTCCCAAGAATCTTTAACAATACCCACCCCGTCCTTCAAAACTTCTTTTAATTTATTGTCTAACCATTTTGCTATAGGAGCTGTCACTGAGCCTTCTGATGACACTATTGGTCTCATAGGTGGATTTGTGACATTCTTATGGACCTTCGGTACTCCAAATATATTAGGAACTTTAGGTTTATCCACATACAAAAACCTAAAGGTGTTCACATCTATTGACCCTTCCAATACCAGGTCATTCAATGCCACAAACACCTTTTGGTTGCCAATATTAATTTCATTTAGTGAAGATCTTGTATAACATTCTTCATTATCTAACAACTCTAACATTTTGGCTTCATAATATACATGATCCATAATAATGGTTCCCCCTCCTTTATCCGGTTTTAATATTCTTATTGTAGGATCTCGAGTTAATTGTTGTAATAAAGCATTTTCATCCTTGGTTATATTAGGGCACACCCAATTGTTGGATAATTCCATCCTAATTTTTTTCTCCATCATTACTTCAAAGTTTTTTAATTGCTGGTTTAAAGGTGGGTTATAGATACTTCTTTTCTTTAAGCTACTCCCATTGATACTACCTTCATTCTGACCTTGGAACATCAAGTCTAAGTTTTTCTTTCTAATAAACAGTTTTAAATCAATCAACACTTTACTAAGGTCAGCCTTTCTATTGGGAACAAATTTTAAGCCTTTAGTGAATAATCGAAAAAATACTTCAGTAATTTCTAAACCACTATAATTATAAATACTATAGTCATTTAATTTCCATACTACACCTTCATTTATTATTCCTTTTACCAAAGGTTCACATCCATCACTCTCATTATGATACCTTACCATTGTTTGTATACCCTGTTCCTGTACTGATACTGTTGCTGTTGTTTGCGACCACCCCCCCTCCTGATAGTTTTTTTGGAAACTTTTCTGGTAGTTATTTCTAATTCTTTCGGACCTCCTTAATTCTGGAAATTCTTGCTCATCACTTATTTCCCCATTGTCAATCATTTCTTCAAGGGTAATCTCCTTATTCATGTTGTCCTGATTATAAGCTATATTGTAGTTTTAGGGAAAAATATCCCTGGGTTTTGGATAGTTGTTTTTTTCTTTATATTCTAAAATGTCCCTATCCAATTTCCTACATTTTCTCTCAAATATATCACCCATACTTTTCTCAATACTTTTCAGTGTTGTCTGGTATTTTAACTGATTTTCCTCCACAGAGAAAAGTAGGTCCTTAGTTATACAAGCATTAACCTCATTAAGTCTTACATTCAAATCCTCCATTACCCTTATATTTTCCTTAATAATAGCTTTCAAGATCTCTAGACCACACTTATCAAAAATAATTAACAGTTCCTGATGAAATTCACTTCCTGCCCTAACCTTATTAGGGTATTTGCATACCCTTAAGCCCTTAGGCACAATATTTAAATGTATACATTCATTCACATATGCGTTCTCTAGTTCTAAACTTTTGAATCTAAATAACATTTCATCAAATAGCTTCATGTTATGTTTAAAAGTTAAATTAACTTCTTTAACATTTACTTTTGGTGCATTCTTCAAGTTAAAACTATATTTAAAATTTAAAACATTATCAAAGTCCGTTTGATGTTGGTGGGGACCCTGTATAATGTCCCCATTGTTGTTATCTGTAGCCCTGTTGCTCGTTACTGCTTCACTGTAACCTTTCAAAAAAGTCCTGGTATCTTTCTGTCTCACCACTCTATTAGCGTCATCTCGCACATCGGTAGATGGGATAGCTACTTCGTCTGTGTTGGACCTGAAGATAGCTGGTATTCCCAAATCAGTTTGTGTCCTTTCATTGATCTCTAAGGCGCCAAGCTCCCAGTCGCGTTCTGACTGGCTCCTATTATTCATCCTCGAACCCTTCATTCCCCTCCTAGGAAGGGCTTCCTGGTTGTCCGGTATCTCGGTTGTTGCTGCTGGGGTAGGATTACCTCTTCCTACCATTAGCTCAGTGAGCTGCATCAATTGGTCGGAAAGCTTGTCGAGCCTATCACTGCTAGCCAATCGTATCTCGCCCTGAGTAGGTGCTATAGAGCCCTCCTCCACCTCCATAATGAAACGAACCACGATACAATGGAGGCTAGTACAAAAGTTCAAAAACTCACCAAACACAAAGCACCAGTGGAGGAAATAAAGCTCAGTCCTTTCTTGGAATTCAATTTAATGACAAAAACCATGACAAGTCAATCCAGTTTAGCAAAGCACACTCAAAAAACGAACTCAAAGCACTAACGCTATGTCTTCACACTTGCGTTTTCATTTAGTAACTTCCTCAGATGCAAATAGAAATGAATACTAGTACAAAGCACCCCTTACTTTTTATACATACATTAATTGAACAATTTTATACAATCAACTTAAACTGATACTCATTAAGTAACTAATTAATAGTCTTTTAAAACCATTTAAAACAGAACATACACATTCTTCCATTTTGCTCATAAAAAACTTGTATACTGTTAACCTTCATACATAAATTAAATAGAATTTAATATAATACATCCACATTTACATTTATTGCATTTTAATTCTTATATTATTACTAATAATCCCAATAAATGCAAAACTGTTTTTTAAAAATACCTATAAAAATGACCATGATATATTACATAGTATTATAGCACCATCTAGTGTCTAAGAAAATAATTTATTCAAAAACTGCATAATAAGTCTTTCAAATAGTTGATACTATTGTAAAATCCAAAAGCCTCTTTTTACATCTTACAAACTTATTAAAGCTGATGAGGAATTGTAGTAAATTACAATAATATCCCAGAATATCATTTTATTTTAACCTTTGCCAATAAATAAATATAGGGCATTATTCCTTCATTCATAATTTCGCTGCCCTTATTTTTAGTACTGGTGCCAAGGACACTGTATTGTTCAAACCAGGCGGATTGTAGGACTCCAACTGAAGTTGCCATAACAACTCTTTATATTCTATAGTGTCCTCCCAAGGACCGCCTCTGACATCTTTATTGACCACCTCTAACACAAAGAAGGAAAACACTGCCTCCTCACATTCAGTTTTATGTCTACAAAGAGAATTATTAAGGCAATTTGTTTTTATGTCATAATTATGTTCATATATTCGATTTCTAAGCCTCCTTTCTGATTTTCCGACATAAAATGCTGGACATTTTTTACACATACTCAAAAAGACTATGCCACTAGTTTGGCAGTTGGCAAAATGGTTACTCTTGATCAATATGTCCCTGCTACTGATATAAACTGTATCCTTAGCCCATATAAACGAACATTGAGAGCAGCTTCCACATTTAAATGTCCCTAATCTTCCATTCTTTGGTCTATCCTTTTTCATTTTACCCTCAAAGAAATTCTTTAAGTTTTTGCCTTTCCTATAAGTACATTTTAAAGGTTGTTTAAACAAACAATTAAGGTCCGAGATTTCACCAAATTTTTTCCATTCATCTTCCACTAAATTTCTAATTATTTTAGCCTCCCCACTAAAATCCAGTACAAAATTATTAAAACCCTCAAATTGGTCATTCTTTATATCCACTTTTTGACCTTCCTCTTTTCCTAGAATAGGCTGACATTTATCCAGCCTTCCTTTCACTACCTCATCTTCTATTTCCTTAATAAGCCTGTCAGGGTAGCCTCTATCTAGGAACATTTTGCGTAACCTTCCACATTCCTCTTCAAAATCTACTTCCCTAGAGGTCATTCTGCTACCCCTTGTCATATTGTCCCTTAATTATGCCCTTCTTATGGTAGTGAGGATGGGCACTATCATATGCTAGGAATGAATTAGAATAACTTTCCTTTCTAAACCCCTTTGAGAAAAAAACACCCTCTCCTTTACCTACAAATATGTCCAAATACTTTAGGCTTTCTTTACTCTGAGAAAAGGTGAATGAAAGAAAATTAGTCGTACTGGATATATACTCCATAAAAGATGTAAACTCTGCATCAGTCCCAACCCATAAAAGACAGATATCATCTAGATATCGCTTGTATAACTTCCAACAAACCTTAAAATGTGAATTCAAAATATATTTTTGTTCCCATGCTGCCAAAATAATGTTTGTATATATGGGTGCACATCGAGCACCCATCGCTACACCCTTAATCTGTTTAAAAAACTCTCCTTCATAATGTAAGTAATTATTATTTAAGACATTAAAAAAACTATATAATAATCCTTATACAACTTTATACATTAATAAAAACTTTTCTAAAAGAATACAAATTAAGAATGGAACCCGTGAAGGCTGTCCGTTATCTCCTATATTATTCAGTTAATACTTAGAACCATATCATAATGCCCCAATAATATATGGTACTAAAATGTCCATGGCTGCTTTTGCTGATGACCTTAATATTTACTGTACGACGCCTGTTTCAGATACCAAGAAAATACTAAAAGCAGTGGAAGAATTTGCAGAAATATCTAATTACAAAATAAATAAAAAAAAAAACAATTTATTTCCTTTAAAAATGCCTAAACCCTTTTCGCTTTTACCATTGGAAGGTCAGTTAAAATCCGAAGAAAAAATAAAATATTTGGGTATTGTTTTTTCCACAGATAATAGAGATTTTTATGTGAATAATGTTAAGCTGATTTGGGATCATATATTGTCTGATGTAAAAAGATGGAATAACCTGAAATTACCAACAATGGCAAAGGTTTCAATCATTAAAATGAATGTACTCCCCAGAATATTATATATTTTTCGAGCTACTCAAGTCTCAATTTCTAAGAAATTCTTTAAACAAATTCATACGGAATTAGCTAGATTTGTATGGGAGCCTAGAAAAACTAGAATATATTATGACAAATTGATGACTCCAAAAAATAAGGGAGGTTTAGACTTACCTAATTTTGAATTATATTATTTAATAATAAACTCTAATAGAATTTTAAGAGTGGTTAACTTTGACATATCCAGTAGTAAATGGTCACCTAAGTGGTTGGTTCTGAATTATAAACATGCTGTTAGGTTGGGTATTAACTCTAAGGCATTACCCTTTTTAAATAAAGATACCTTTAAATTGTATGCTTTGATGGAGCATATTAGAATATATATAATATCGTCACAAAAACTGTTTAAATCATTAAATCTCTTGCAATATATGATGACTTTCCAACCCTTTTATAAGAATCAGAATTTGAAAATCGGTAATCAATTGATAGATCTTAAAAAATTTCCACTTATAGTTGATTTAACCATACTTGATCTATATCCTTATCTTGGTATCTCAATACATGACACATTAAAAGAGATGAGCCTTCCTAACTCTTATTTAGTTATAATGAGACAATTAAAGTATCTTTCCATAAGTTATTTTAGTAATTTCAAAATTAAGGAAGAAGATTTAACTAATTGTTCAAATCTATGGCAAACTCTTATGCAGGACTCTAAATATATAACATCTTCATATAATCTGGTAAAAGACGTGAAATATAAAAACCAAATACTCTTATCAAAGTACTGGAAGGATAAAATATTACTGATTGATGATAATAAAATATTAAAAGCAATTAACCTAACCTTAAAATCAGTATCTCTTCAAAAGTTATTATTTACTCAGCTGATGATATTTAACAATGCTTATTACACTCGTCTCACTCTGCATAAATTCAACTCCAAAAATTCACCTAAATGTCCATATTGTATTGATCAAATGGCTGACCTTTTACACATGTTCTGGAGCTGTAAATGTATATTTAAACTTTGGAACTCTTTAAAAATTCAATTACAAAAAATGGGTTATCAACATTCCACACTTTCCTGGGAATTTATGATTCTTCATATCCCTCCAAACAACTTGTGACAGATCCCAAATGATCACACTTATAAA
>NC_056725.1:1789661188-1789748688 GCF_019279795.1 Protopterus annectens | reverse complement strand
CTCGGGGATGGGGCTCGCCCCCCGGGAGTGGGTGTGGAAAGGCACCTGTCACCCATCGCCCGGTCATGGTCATGGTGCGTACAGCAATCAGTGAGTAGTTTAGAGATCTTCTATGCCAGCTTGAGGGCTGCATGTCACGATTAGAGAGTCAGCCTGGCTCTGCGACGCAGCTCCCGCACAGCCACATTTGGAGCTGTAAAGGTGCAGTGGTGACTGCCCATGGGTGGTGAACTCAGTCCCACGGTTACCACTAGGGGGCTTGTGGTCTTCTGATATCCCAGCACCCCTCCCCATCAAGGTGTTTACCCCCCACATGTGTCATATACTGCCCGTGTATGCGTCCTGTTTGTCTTGTCTGTTAACCTACCCAACCTACCTCCCCAAATATACCTACTACCACTCTCCAACATCCCACTCTTACCTGAAAAAAAAAAAAGGGCGATCTGTTCTCATAAAAAAAATCTTGCCCCATACATAGCTGTCCATTTTGCACACATGCCCACCGGACACATGTAATCTGGTCTAATTGGCATTACAACTTATTACTGTTGTCCTCACCTCTCTCCCAGGGGTTTGAGTGTCCAAATCTACCTCCAAATTCAGTGCATATGCACAGCTGTTGCTGTAGAAGAAATGGGCAGCTTTGGACCTTCCCTACACCCTTCCTGCACATCCCTGGCTATTTTCCCTACTGTCTTTCCCTCTCTGTGGCCCTTTTTTCACCACTTTCCTATCAACCCCTGTTTTTTTTCTTTAAAAAAAAAATCAGCATGGGGGTAAGTGGGAGTAAGCACTTTTAAGCAACAGTAAGCGGGTTTAAGCCTGTTTGCATGGGGGTAAGCAATGCCTACACTGGTTAAGCAAATTAGAAGCTAACTGAGCATAAGAAACTGTAACCAGAAGTTAGCAGTGCTTACCTCCATGCAAACCCATACAAACCTGCTTACAACTGCTTTAAAGTGACTTAATCACTCTGTATCCAACGGCCTGTGTTCTGCCCAGCCACAAAATAAATGACTTCTGCAAGGCTCAAACTCAGGACCCTGCACACCATAGACAAGTTGATTTACCAGTAAGCCATGTCAAATATACATAACCCTGATGCTTTCAAAACCATATCATCCAGCTCAGTCATTCAACAGTACAGAGAATGTATTCCAACATTTAGATGTATGTGTGTGTGTAAATATAGTAATATCTAAACAGATACAACATAGCTATATATGTAGATATATACATACATATATATATATATATATATATATATATATATATATATATATATATATAGAAATATATATATGAACATATATTAAACATGCAAATGCCTACATCTATAGATATGTATGTCTACACCTATATCTCTAAATATATACTGCAGGTTATATATATTTCAGCAGATATATATATATATATATATATATATATATATATATATATATATATATATATATACGGACATACATCTGCAGATAACAATGGGGAAATAAAAACATATATGTCCACATGCACCGTTAAAGGGGTTGAGAAGCCTCCAACAATATATGTCTTATATGAATAGGTATACCCCCCACAGCCAAACCCTTCCCCCCTGCAATACACTACCAAGTGTTGCAGATCCCATAAGCAGGACCAGACAAGACATGGGCATCCCTAGGATACATATACACAGACACATATATGCAGATACAGATATACATATATATATATATATATATATATATATATATATATATATATATATATACACACATATAAATAGATATATATGTAACTACACATGCAGAGATATGTATAGTAGGTTACATATGTAGTATGTGCACACAATATGGAACAGCCACTATTCCTACAGTTACCACCTTACCAGCTGAAGACTGTATGAGCCACCCATACAAATGACATTCATTGCCTACAACATATACCCACAGAGATATCAAAGGATATAACACCACACACAGGTGTGCATAAATGGGAAAGCTTTATTTGTGTACTATTACAGTTGTATATGCCATGTCATATCGCTGTTTAGACACGGACATCTATATAAAGTGAGCAATGCAACTGTGAAACAGCTATACAAATACAGTAGTATGAAAAGTTAACAAATGTTGCTGTCCAGGCCAAGGTCATCAAGTAGTACAATAGTAAAGACAGACTGGGCCACAAGATACAAAACAATCAATGGTAAGTAATGCAGGTGTATAGTTCAACAGGCCACTATCTACACTCTGTAAACAATCCCTAGGGGGTAAAGACCTCAGCTAATACACTGGGATGTAACTGCTACATAACAAGGCACAACTGACACCAGCTCAAGCACACTGACAAACAGAACAGTCTGTATGGCAGGTGGCAGTAGGCCTGCATTTAACCTAGGTGGATTGCATAGTAAATGTACATCCATATACCTTATGGCATCTCACCCCTGATGGTCTTCAGGACTTTGGGCTTTCAGGATTCTGTAGTGCTCCCATATACAAATATGTATATATAGATATATGTATACATAGTTATATGCATATGTATATATGGATATATTATATATAGCTATATATGTATGCACATCCTATTTGTACAAATATGCCTAGTTATGTTGGTATATATGTAGATATCAATAACTATATGTGCATACATATCTATTCTGATATACCTACTACTGTCAAAATATATGTAGATGTCCATACATATATGTGCATATGTACATCTGTATATGTGTAGACATATATTGCTTTGTATATGTATATATATGGGTGTTAATTTGTATATCTATGTACATATACATATCCATCAATGTATGTCAATATGTATATATATATATGTGTGTATGTCTATATAGATATATGGATAAGTATATTTACATATATCATCCGACTGCTCTGTCTGGCATACATGACTTTTATGGTGGCCCAGCAGCAATACATCTGGCAAGTAACTGGACATTACATCTCACTGGGTAAGTACACTACTCTACTATGCATGTAAGAAAGCACTGTGCAGGCTACAGGCAGATGGGTTCAACACTGGCCTACATTTCCTATGGGGGAATGCACATGTACCTGCACATAGATAGCAGGCTCTACAGGCATGCCACAGCACAGAGTAACATACACCTGTTTGTAAGTGCATCGCCACAACCAATGTGAACACAGCCGCAGCTACATATGGCATGCTACTGTATTATTACAGTATATGGACTATCTGTTCAACACCTACCTCATGTGTGCCACCCACACACTAACCCTACATATACTGGGCTGCTACACAGTGTGGTCTGCTTCCTGTCTGTGGTATGGGACATGTGTGTGTATGGCCCTACAAACATGTAAGCCAAAAGGGTAACATACAGTGGAGCAGCATATAACATCAGATAGAACAGGACCAAGAACAATGATATCTACCACAGTCTGTACACAGGCCAAGGTACATATTAACAATACACACACTGCCGACAATCACCATAAGTACACAGACCTCAGTACTGTACACACAACCGCTGAATGTCCAAGTTATGTCATCAAATATAACCCCTACTATACATTACATGTGTAGCAGTCTGATATCTCACTGGCTTGTTATCAGATATGATGTCACTAATTATGGTGTACAGTACATCTGCACCCCTTACTGCATGACATATGTACAAAGGTTGTCAGGGTTGCAGCTGGAGGCTCATACACAGAGCCAATATTGACATGTTGCTGTGATAACCTCATACATTTAGGTTTGTTGCACCATATGTCCTATGAGGGATATGAAGTCAGTAACTCTCATGGCTGTCACCATCTACAGACTGGAATCTTCACACTACCTTCTGCAGTTCACAGATAGGTGCTATGTGGGTAACACATAAAACAAAAGGCACCACACACTGCCCAATCTGCAGATGACCCTACAGATGGGGTTTCCTGATTAACATAGCACTGACATGGCAGTTATTAAAACATGTACAATAGCCATAATCACACACACCATGTTAAACCAACATTACTCCAAATCCAGTATAGAAGCACTTACAGTCTGTAGTCAGGTCAGGCACATCCTCCTCTTGTGTGTTGGCCTGTTTCCACAGTGTATGCTGTTAGAGGTAAACCCCAATCCATCTGAGATGCTGTTTGCCAGACAACAGGTTGAGCTCCTGCTCACAGTGTATGAAAGGCCCAACACCAACATGATGTTTCTAGATATTGGTGTGTGTTTCCATGCAATTGGCTATGGGAATGTTACCACAGCTGTTCCACATGCAATCAGCTAGAGGAGGGCTGCAATTTGTGCAGAGACCATCAGCTGATCCTGAGCATCACTTAAAATACACATGCTGCTGCCCAAGCAAAGCAGGTGCAAGTCTCTGCATCCACCAGAGAGGGAGTAAGAGAGGCAGGCACAGGCACAGAAAAGCTAGGGAGGGGTGGGAGAGTAAAACCTATGCATGTTCGTGTCACACACCTACCAGTACAGGGAATCAACCCCCCAATGACTATGTAGTGCTGTCACATGTCCATGCAGTTATTGGATGTGCCACATGGGTTACCTGTTGGGGAGCCCTCAGAATGTATATGTGATAGTGAATGACATCTGCAACAGGGATACGGTAGCTATGTGGTAGGTGTTGTGCATGTGCCTGCCCACATGAACAGGTGTCAGCATCAATGCTCCCACACTCTAACAGGAATGCACACACATTGCCACACTTGGCAGAGCCAGGAATACAACTCAGCACTAGAGGGATTGCCACAACACAGTACTATGCAGGTATCACATGCACCACTGGGGTCATACAGAGGTTATATGTGCAAAGGGTATGTGGAGATGTCTGACAACAGACAGCATGCTTCAGGATGCCAGTGGGGGTTGTAGTGAGTGTGAATGTGGTCATACGCATCATACCACACGCACAGACTCGGGTGCCAGTACTGACATGCATGTGTGCACTGCTTTATGGGTGTGTTGTGGTTGATGGTGCCAGACAGCTATACAAGGCTAAGTGATTGGTGTAACTTGGCATCAGCCCACATGACAATGGTCTGCATTGTGGCTCAGGGGTGTAGTGTCTGGAGATGCCCACACAGGTGGGTATTGTATTCACCATCCAGTCACCTAGGTGACTATTGCGTGTGACCAATGCTGTGCATTGCTTGCCATGTATGTGTTCCTTCATCCATGATTTGGGCAGTGTCTGGGATGTGCACACTTCCCACATGCACGTACAGTGACATGTGATACTGTACCTGGGGTGTCTGGCCCATGTTGTGTACACAGCTCGTTATCATCAGATGTGCCAGTCCTGGCCTCATGTGTCAGGAACTGTTCATGGACAGCAGGTTAACCCTGCACCTACATTGTTAGCATGATACCGGTATTCTCTGATATCAGTAGCATCTGTCCATACAGGGCTTGTGTTTCAGGCATGTTATGTCCTTTGTGGGTCACATTTGATGGCACCACATGTGTTGCAGGTATCCAGTGGGGAACATGGGGGAGGTGCACTGTCACCATGTACATGCCTATTAGACTGATGGACAGGGTATCATGCCCTCTGTAGCCCACTGCAATCACACCATGGTTACTGTCAGTGGGCAACATGCAGGGTACTAACAACATAGTGGCTGTTGCCTAGGCAAGTGTGTGTGTATATGAGACATGGGTTGAGAGTGTACCCTGGGTAATACAAGGGTTGCTAACTTTGTTCAGCTGGCATTGATGTCATATTTAGGGGTATGGATTTGCACACCAGCCTTTTGGCTATTTCACATCTGCTATCCCTGTATGGTGGACATTGTGATATATACTTGATCCACCATATAAGAAGTTAGCAAATCCTGCTCCACATTGAGTCCAGTTGTTACACAATCACAACCACAGCTACACAGGATACGAATGACAAACACACACACCACACACACACACACACACACACACACACACACACACACACACACACACACACACACAAACCTCATGTCTGGGATTAGAACTCCTACCTAATTAGTATATTACACTGCAGTACTACGCCGTTATAGGACATGCCACAGAGATTACTGGAGTGCCCCTTCACCAAAGGTGTATTTCACAGTGAATGACATCAGCAGGAATGCATAAGTAGGGCATTGGAATTGTAGTGAATATGAGTATCCTAAAATGCATTGCTCTTTACAAACACACACACAAACACACACACACACACACACACACACACACACACACACACACACACACACACACACACACACACTTGCCAAGTCTGGGATTATAACTCATACCTAACTATTCTATCACACTACAGCAGTATGTACTTATAGAATGTGCTACATAGATTACTGGGCTACAACCTTCCCAGGGTGTATTTCTAGATGGATGACATCAGCAGCCTTGCCAAAGTACAGCATTTGAATTGTAGGGAGTGTGACTACCCTAAAAAGTATTGCTCTCTACACAGACAGAGTCAGGCACAAACACACACACACACACACACACACACACACACACACACACACACACACACACAAACACACACTTATCAAGTATGGGATTAGAACTCCTACCTAACTAATTTATCACACTACAACAGTACACAGTTAAAGGACATGTTATGGAGATTAATGGGCTGCAACCTTCTCAGAAGTGTATTTCTAGGTGGATGACATCAGCAGCCTTGTCAAAGTACAGCATCTGAATTGTAGGGAGTGTGATTACCCTAAAAAGCATTGCTCTTTACACATAGTCAGACAGACACACACATACTTGCCAAGTCTGGGATTATAACCCCTATCAAAATAATTTATCACACTACAGCAGTACACAGTTATAAGACGTGCTAAGGAGGTTACTGGGCTACAACCTTCCTTGAGGTGTATTTCTAGTTGGATGACATCAGCAGCCTTGCCAATGTACAGCATTTGAATTGTAGGGAGTGTGAATACCCTAAAAAGCATTGCTCTCTACACAGACAGACACACACACAGACACGCTTGCCAAGGCTGGGATTAGAACTCCTACCTAACTAACTTATCACACTTCAGCAGTATGCAGTTAGAGGATGCACTATGGAAATTACTGGGCTACAACCTTGCCAGAAGTGTATTTCTAGTTGGATGACATCAGCAGCCTTGCCAAAGTACAGCATTTGAATTGTAGGGAGTGTGACTATCCCAAAAAGCATTGCTGTCTACACAGACAGAGTCAGACAAACACACACACACACACACACACACACACACACACACACACACACACACACACACACTTGCCAAGTTTGGGATTATAACACCTATCTAACTAAGTTATCTCACTACAGCAGTACGTAGTTATAGGACGCGCTATGGAGATTACTGGGCTACAACCTTCCCAGAGGTATATTTTTAGGTAGATGATATCAGCAGCCTTGCCAAAGTACAGTATTTAAATTGTAGGGAGTGTGACGACTCTAAAAAGTATTGCTCTCTACACAGACAGTGTCAGACACACACACACTTGCCAAGTCTGGGATAAGAACTCCTACCTAATTAATTTATCACACTACAGCAGTATGCAGTTATAGGACATGCTACTGAGATTACTGGGCTACAACGCTCCCAAAGGTGCATTTCTAGGTGGATGATCTCAGCAGGCTTGTCATAGTAGGGCTATGGGGAGGGCAGTGTGTAGCCATGGGCCATATCCCATTCATCTAGTGGTTGACACACCACATGTGGGCACACACAGGGTCATATATCACAGGTACGTGTATACAGCTGCTAGATGACTACTTCCTTGTACAGTCATGTGGCACTGCTAGCACGTGCACCACATAGTCTGTACTGCTGATGGATACCGGTGGCTAGTATCTAGAGTGAGTGACATCTGAACCTCATGTGGTTGTGGGCCTTTGGCTGTGTGCTGGGAGGGACAGGCCTGGATGGCTCCTTGTCACAGCCACCCTCTTCCACACATCTATGTACTTCTACCTTTGGCTTATTATAGTGTGTTGTCCTTAGATATATGTCTGTATTCCTATCCACTGTGTGTGCAAAGCATATGTGGTGCATACTGAGGAGTGTCTGCACTAACATCTGCAACTGCCAGATATGTCTGGTCCACTGGTGTTTGCAGACATGCCCTTCGTGTGTTTAAGTGTGTGAGCATGCCCAGTATGACCTTTCAGTATGTTGTTGACTGACATTGCCTTCATTCCTCTAAATGTATGAGCATGCCCAGTATGCCCATCTGTATTGACTGTGTGGAATGAGTCCAGGTAGTTTGTTCTGTAGTACTGCCCTTTGTGTTGTACATCTACAGGTAGCATACTGTTTCTGCAGAGTATCTATCGATCATTTGGCATTGACTGTTACTACATTTCTACATTGTATGGGGGGCACCCCTGACCATTTCCACACAGGATTGGGGGGGGCACACCTGACTGTTATTACATTACTACATAGGATGGGGGGCACAACTGATACTTGTACACATTTGCTATGACTGTACTTGTATGTCAGGTACTCCATTTCATTCTATATTCTTACCTATCATGCTGACTAAAGGCATACCAATGTACTACAGATTATAGCTTTGATTTACCTACATATTAGTTTCTGACTTCCTACTCTTCAGAACTGATGTCCCACTGCCTGACCTGCTGTAGTCTGTCTTTGTAGGCCTGGAGGGGGAGACTACCCAAAGGCATCATTCAGAGGCCATAGCACAGCCTTTGTTTGTGCTTGTTTACACTTGTCCTGCTGACTGTGACTGTTGTTGGGTATGTGAACCCCCCTGACTTGCATGTGTGAGTCACTTACCTTGCGGATGTCCCAGTATTGAGGGTGGTGCGGCAAGGCTACCTATGTTGGATGCACATGGTACACTTCCTACACATGGTTGAGCACAGGTAGTGTAATGTTTGGCATCCCTTTTACTGTATATGAGAGTCAGAGAGATGTGTTATTCCCTGGGTCCCTCCTGTGTCAGTGTATGTGCTATGTGTTGCCTCTTTGCCAAGGCCAGGGCATACTGGGCATGCCTCTTTCTGCCTACTGGAGTAGGCTCAGGTTGTTCCTCCTCTGAGTCACTCTGTGCCTGTGCAGGCCTTGGCAATGGTGGGGGGCTGTGTGGCCCTGCCCCATGCTGTTCCTGCTGCAGCTGTTTCTGCAGGATCATATTGTGTAGCATGGCACATACAAGGACAATTTGGGTACATGTAGCTGGTGAGTACTGCAAGGCTCCACCGGATGTGTCCAGGCACCGGAACTGTGACCTGAGTATCCCAAATACACACTCTACTATAATTTGGGTTTGTGCATGTGCCTCATATTGGAGTTCTTGTTCGGGTGTGTGTGTGTATTTCTGATGGGTGTCATCAGCCACGGCTCTAGTGCATATCCAGCATCCCCCACTAGATGACCATCAGGGATGTTCCCATTGGCAAATCTCTGGTACAGCTGCATCAGGTGCCAGATGTGGGAATCATAATAGCTTCCAGGGCAGCCAGCATGCACATTCATTATTATGCCCTGGGCATCGCACATGACCTGGCAGTTGATGGAGGGGAATGTAGACCCTACCACGCTCACCCAGTAGTGCTTTTAATGCATATGTCTGTGCAGTCTATAGCATCCACTACCTCAGGGTATTCTGCTACTTGGAGGAACCGTTGCATGTTGCTGGCCAACACCTCACGGGTGTTGGGGAAATATACATGCTCACTGATATGTGCTGACTTGGCATCCAGGAACTGGTGGAGTACCCTGGATGCTGATGCCTGTGAGATCCCCATCATATCCCCAATTGCCCTTTGGAAGGTAACTGTAGCTAGTATTCTTAGGCATACCCATACCTTGGTATCCACTGGGATGGGTTTCCCTCTGTTATTTCTGTGTCTGAGACGTGGCCGACACAGTTCAACAATTTTCTGTAGGAGGTCCCTGTCCACCCTACAGTATTCCACTATCTCCAGCTCATGTAGCCCCTGGTAGGTTACCCTCTTCTCCATCTCCTCACTGTGGGTTGGTTGACAGCATTCACATCCTCACCATCCTCAACCTCTTCCAAAAGTCGTTGTATGATAGCTATTGCAGCCCCTTTCATTTTGCTGTTGTGTGTGTTAAAAGTTCCCTGCTTGTTTACACCAGTGATGTAGAGTGTGGGACAATCCAGAGAGGAAGGTGTCTGCATAGTTTATAGTAGTGTTCTAGGCTGGGCTGGTCGGCTGCATGTGTAATTGTCTGATTCTGATACATTTCACCTGCCAGCTATACTAGTTCTCCTTGATTACCTTCCTACTGCTGTTTTCCCTTCCCATTGCCGTCCTGTTTAAGCCCGGGGGCACGCCATGCAAACTGAGTGCTCAAATGTGCACAGTGCTGCTATTTCCTAGTTTAACTTTCTTTTTCTTCCTTTAAAACCCGGTGTGCAACGCGCACACCTGCATAGGCAATGCAAAAAGTGCTAGGCAGATTCAGACACACCCCCTTGCTTAGCTGTGCTAAGCTAAGAGCAAACCCAAGCCACAGGGCTCCAGTCCACTTACAGTATGCCTGACACACCCCCCATGATATCACCTAACTCCTAGGCTTGCAACAAGCTATTCCTACTCTTACACTGTTGGGACCTGACTAGCATGCTGGGGAAAACTGGGATTCACTATCATTCCCCTCATTTGCATAGGATTGCCTGCTAATGCATAGTTACATGTCTCACACTGAACCTCCCGCCTTAGCAACCACTACTCACTGACCATGTTGTCTTCTGCCTGCCATTGACTTGCATGGCAGAATAGTGATTTTAGTTAGAATGCTTAATTTAGGTTTATTTTGTTATTTTCTCCCCAATCCCTACTCTTAAACAACCGAGATCGGCTAAAAAAAAAAATAAAAGTAGATTTTTTTATTTTTTTGGCTGTTTGCAATGCCAATGGCCTTATCCTTGGCCATTGGCATATTTTCTAGATGATATGCAGCCTTTATTTGGAGCTGTAATAGCTCCATTTTGGATGTTGCAGAAATGTACTTGGTCACTAACCGAGTACCTTGGAGCTGTCACAGCTCCGTTTTGGATTTTGCAGAAATGTAATCGGTTACTAACCGAGTACATTTCTGCAGATTGCAGTAGTCCTGCATGACTGGTTACAAGCTTCCTGGATCGCAAATTCACCTCATTTGCATGGATTTCTCCAGCAAATGGGGTGATTTGCATACAGAGGCTTAGTCCGTGCAGGACTAGTGCAGAAGTGCTCGTGCATGCCACTGCAGGCTGTTCCTGGATCACACGGCAGACATATTGCCTGCTAGGGCTCCTACACTGATCTTGCACGCCTTGCAAGGCATAGAGAATCTGAGGGCATGTGTATGACTGAAGAATACTCCACTTGTAAGGGAACAACCAATAAACAAAATAAAGATAATAAACAGATGAACTGAGTTGCATTAACGTATTCAAGTTATACCAAGTATGTATGTGAAATCATCAGGAATAATTGGAAAATTTCAACACTTGACTCTAATTTGAAAGATATAGTTGGTGCACCACCTTCTTTTGGATTCAGAAGAAATAAACATCTTAAAGAACTTTTGTGTCAATCTAAGAGTAACTTTCTTAGACTTAATACAAATAGGCATGGCACTTATCCATGCAGGGTTTGTTCCTGTTGTAAATATATAAATAGTAAGAATGAATTTATACATTGATCTCTTGGCACTTATTATTATTGTCAAGAATATGCAGACTGTGGCACTAAATGTATTATTTATATTCCCACTTGTGTTTTATGTATTTGTTTTTATTTGGGAAAAAACGACTGATAATTAAGGGAACGTATTCGTAAAAACATTAGTGATATCAAACTGAAGGATGACAAAAATCTCATTCACAAACATATAGCAGATAATCTGACTCACTTCAATTTATGCTTCTGCAAGTTCTTTGTGAAAACCTACGTGGAGGAGATATTATGTTAAAATATGAAAGATGTGAAATGAACTGGATTGCAGTGCTTTAAGTATATAAATATCTAGGATTAAATGCAAACTTGTCACTCAAACCGGCCCTTAAGGGGCGTAAGCTGATAAGGAAAATCTGATTTGTCACTGAAAGGCTGTGTTTATATGTCGATTCCTGATTGGCCCACTTATTTGTATAAATAGGCAACTGTGGTTTTATATGGCAGATCTGAAGAAGGGCCCGGAGAAGCCTGAAAGCACTTTTCTTGTTTTAGTTTGCATTTTATTGTTTTAATAAAAGTATTCTTTGTGCTTCATGTCTTTGTCATGGAGATCGCTAGTTTGTTTTTATTATACTTTGTTTTGCTTTGTAGTGGATCTTCAACTGTCGAACCTCATGTGTGTGTGTGTGTGTGTGTGTGTGTGTGTGTGTGTGTGTGTGTGTGTGTGTGTGTGTGTGTGTGTGTGTGTGTGTGTGTGTATATATATATATATATATATATATATATATATATATATATATATATATATATATATATGTCCCTTCAGATCATCAAACTTTTAAAAGCTTGAATTTCATATGGCCAGACCATATGATCGAACTTTTAAAAGTTCGAATGGTCTGAATGGAGATCTCCATACAGCACAGAATGGGAAGATTTCCCTTTTCTGCAATGTAGTGTGATCTCGGAGTTGGCATATTTAAATAGCAGGGGTGTGTGGATGGGTGCAGGGGGGCTTGCTTTGCTTTAGTGTATTTATTTATTTATTTATTTATTTATGATTTTTTTTTTTTTACGTGTTCGAACTTTTAAATGTTGGATCATATGGTCTCGGCCATATGAAAGTCGAACATTTGAAAGATCGATCATGTAAGGTAGACCCATATATATCCATCCATAACCCCTTTCCCCAGTTTTGCACATAGGGTTGGGTGACCTTCACAGTGACAATCATCTAGAGCCAAAGTTTACACTGTTGGGTGGTTAGCCCTGCCACAGTGGTTCTTCCACACCACATACTTGCATGCACACTCACACCTATGACCAATTTAGTGTGTCCAATCCACCTACTGCATGTCTTTGGAACTTGGGATGAAACTGGAGCACCCAGAGGAAACCCACATGAACAAAGGGAGGATATGTAGACTCCGCACAGATGGCACCCCAGCCGAGAATCAAACCTCAGAGCCTATTGCTGTCAGGCAACAACACTATCTGTTGTGCCACTGTGCTGCCTGTCATACCTATATCTATATCTATATCTGTATCTATATATGTATATGTATGCATGCTGAATTTATTTACATATTCAACTAAATCAAACAAAGGATAGCAAAAGCTTAACAAAATGTTGCAGTATATTGAAAGGAAAGCTAGGGAAAGTCATTTCTCAAGTGATTCATTCTGTGCCTGGTTTCAACATCCAGGTTTTGTTCTAGAGCTTGATCACATGAATCCTGAGTTAAGCTAGTCAGTCAGATAACTTTTCAGGGACAAAAAAAAGTGGACAATTAAACAATTCATGTGATAAATTAACCAGCAAAAATGAAGGGGTATGAGCGAAGCAAATCTAGGAAATCATGTGATAAGATGTGAAACTGTCCTTAGTCACATTCATGAAGCAGGATCTGCAAACTTTTGTTCTAGAGCAAAACCTAAATGTTGAAACTGATATTAATCATTACTCCTAATTTTCAATTAAAATATTAGAAGTTTATACAACTATTACCAGAAACACCTGCTCAAGGGTCCTAAAGCTTACCAGCAACATAAATTGGACATGCTAGAGGGACATGCATATGTCCCAGTGGCTCCCTCTTCTCTGGAATAGACTTCTCAGCAATGTGAAGCAGAGTTCATCCCTACATGTATTCAAGCAGAACTTTGATGAGGAACTGTAAATATATGCCTGGTCTGCCACCCATGTCTCTACTAGAGAAAGAAAGCTTGTGCTTATTTGTCTTCTTAATAATATACACTGTCCACAAAACCTATCAAATTTTATTTTGGGGAACTTGGTTAGGCTTAAAATGACCCCTTCATTCATTAGATGAGTATTTTCCTATGATACTATGAGTTAATTAGTGAACTGATACCCCCCCCACACACACACACACACTTAACTGTAACATTTAATTCCAAATCCACTTAAATGCAAATAACATAAATTGCCAAAAACTGTGATAAGGACACGGCATTCACGAAAATGGTCACCAGTAAAAATTATGATTTTGTGTTTCTTGACATTTTATAAGCATGAAGTTAGGTCACTTAAACTTGCATGGAATCTGTGAATTAAATTCCCTTCCCTTTAAAATATTCAAATTTTAAACAGCTAAGTCATTTAAACTTCTAATATTTTTAATTGAAATGTAGGAGTAATGATTAATAGCAGTGATATGAATATCCTGGCCCCTCATAGGCAGCTGACAGCGACTCTCTCCCGGATTCTGCAAGTCTTGCATGGCATGCAGGATTAGTGCAGGAGCTCCAGTAGGCAATATGTCTGCCGTGCAATCCAGAAATAGCCTGCAGGGGCATTCACGAGCGCTCCTGCACTAGTCCTGCACAGACTAAGCTCCTGTATGCAAATTACCCCATTTGCAGAAGAAATCCATGCAAATGAGGTGAATTAGCAATCCAAGAAGCTGGAAACTGGATGTGCAGGGCTAGTGTAATCTGTAGAAATGTACTTGGTTAGTAACCGAGTACATTTCTGTAAATTCCAAAACAGAGCTGTGACAGCTCCAAATAAAGGCTGCATATCATTCAGAAAGCATGCCAATGGCCAAGTATAAGACCATTGGCATTGAAAACAGCTTAAAAAATAAAAAAAAAAAAATCAACTTTTATTTTTTTTTAGCTGATCTTGGCTGTTTAATCATAGGGCAGCAGACCGCAAACGGGATCGGGCTAAAAATAAAAAAAAAATACCCCCAAAAAAGCATTCTAACCAAAATCACTATTCTGCCATTATAATCAATGGCAGGCAGAAGACAACATAGCTAGTGAATAGTGGTTGTTAAGGGGGGAGGCTCAGTGTGAGACATGTAACTAAACATTAGCAGGCAATCCTATGCAAATAAGGGGAATGATAGTGAATCCCAGTTTTTCCCAGCATGCTAGTCAGGTCCCAACAGTGTAAGAGCAGAAATACTTTGGTGGAAGCCTAGGAGTTAGCTGACATCATGGGGGGGGGGGGTGCCAGGCATACTGTAAGTGGATTGGAGCCTTGTGGCTCAGGTTTGCTCCTAGCTAAGCACAGCTAAGCAAGGGGGTGTGTCTGATTTTGCCTAGCACTCTTTACATTGCCTAAGCGGGTGTGCTCACCACTCAACGGGTTCTAAAGAAAAAAAAAGGTAAACCAGGAAATAGCAGTTCTGTGCACATTTGAGCACTGTGTTTGCGCAGCGTGCTCCTGGGCTTTAACAGGAAAGCAATGGGAAGGGAAAAGAGTAGTAGGAAGTTAATCAAGGAGAACTAGCATAGCTGGCAGGAGAAATGTATCAGAATCAGACAATTACACAGGCAGCAGACCAGCGCAGCCCAGAACACTACTATAAACTATGCAAACACCTTCCCCTGTAGATTTTCCCACACTCTACACCACCAGTGTAAACAAGCGGGGAACTTTTAACACACACAACAGCAAAATGATAGGGGCTGCGATAGCTATCATACAACAACTTGTGGAAGAGTCTGAGGGTGGTGAGGATGTGAATGCTGTCAACCAACCCACAGTGAGGAGACGGAGAAGAGTGTACAGACCCAGGGTAACCTACCAGGGGCTACATGAGCTGGAGATAGTGGAGAGCTATAGGGTGGACAGGAACCTCCTACAGCAAATTGTTGAGCTGTGCCGGCCACACCTGACACACAGAACTGACCAAGGAGAACCCATCCCAGTGGATACCAAGGTATGTGCAGGCCTAGGAATACTAACCACTGATACCTCCCAAAGCTCAACTGGGGATATCATGGGGATCTCACAGGCATCAGCATCCAGAGTATTTCACCAGTTCCTGAATTCCATGTCAGCAGATGCCAGTGAGCACATATATTTCCTCAACACCCGTGAGGTGTTGGCCAGCAATATGCATCTCTTCCACCAAATAGCAGAACATCCTGAGGTAGTGGGTGCTATAGACTCCAAGCACATATACATCAAAGCACCACTTGGTGATCAGGGTAGGGCCCACATTAGCCGCAGGGGCCTCCCCTCCATCAACTGCCAGGTCGTGTGTAATGCCCAGGGCATTATAATGAATGCGTGTGCTGGCTGCCCTGGAAGCTATCACAATTCCAACATCTGACATCTGACGCAGCTGTACCAGAGATTTTCCAATGGGGACATCCCCTACTGTCACCTAGTGGGAGATGGTGGTTACACACTGGAGCCGTGGCTGATGACACCCATCAGAAATGCACACACACCTGAACAAGAGCTCCATAATGAGGCACACGTACAGACCAGACTTATAATAGAGCATGTGTTTGGGATGCTCAAGTCACAGCTCCGGTGCCGGGACACATCCGGTGGAGCCTTGCAGTACTCACCAGCTACATGTACTCAGATTGTTATGGTATGTGCCATGCTACACAATATGATCCTGCAGAAACAGCTGCAGTAGGAACAGCACAGGGAAGGGCCACACAGCCCCCCCCCCCACCAATGCCAAGGCCTGCACAGGCACAGAGTGACTCAGAGGAGGAACAACTTGAGCCTACCCCAGCAGGCAGATGGAGGCATGCCCAGTATGCCCTGGCCTTGGCAAAGAGGCAATGCATAGCACATACACTGACACAGTAGAGACTCAGGGAATGACACCTCTCTCTGACGTGCACATACAATAAAAGGGATGCCAAACATGACACTACCTGTGCTCAACCATGTATAGAGAGTGTACTATGTGCATCTGACATAGGCAGCCCTCCAGCACCATCCTCAGTCCTGCTACACCCACAAGGTAAGTCAATCAACATACCAATTGCCAAATGGAGTTGAATGTGTCGTTCCCTGTATCTATGGTGTGGATGTGAGCATGCAAGGGAATTGGGTGGCTGAATGTTATGGCAGCAGATAGTAGACTCCCATAGTGGGACCATGACATCTGTAACACATACTGGAGTCACCATAGTAATCACTACTACACAGGGTGACAAAACCCACTGCAGGAGATGTGCTGGGTGACATATGTGTCCATATGACTCACACATGCCAGTCAGGGAGGTTCACATACCCAACAACAGTCTCAGCCAGCAGGACAGGTGTAGACAAACCCAAACAGAGCCTGTGCTATGGCCTATGAATGATGCCTATGAGTAACCTCCTCCCCAGCCCTACACAGACAGACTACAGCAGGTCAGACAGTGTGATGTTATTTCTGAAGGGTAGGAAGTCAGATACTAATATCTAGGGCAACCAAAGCCAAGACCTGTAGTACACTGATATGGCTCTAGTCAGTATGATATGTTAGAATACAGAATGAAATTGAGTACCTGACATACCAGTACAATCATAGCAAATGTGTGCAAGTGCCAGGTGTGCCTGCCCCATCCTATATAGACATTTAGAAACAGTAAGGTGTGTACCCCCCAATCATGTGTAGAAATGTAGAAACAGTCAGGTGTGTTCCCCCCAATCCTGTGTAGAAATGTAGTAACAATCAAGTGTGCTCCCAATCCTGTATAGAAATGCAAAAACAGTCAGGTGTCCCCCCCAAAACCCTATGTATAAATGTAGTAACAGTCAGGTGTGGCCCCCCACTCCCATGTATATATGTATAAACAGTCAGGTGTGCCCCTACCCCCAATCCAGTGTAGAGATGTAGTAACAGTCAGGTGTGTCCCCCAATTTGATGTCGAAATGTAGAAACAGTCAGGTGTGTCCCCCACAATCCTATGTAGAAATGTAGTTACAGTCAGGCGTGCCCCTCACACCTATGTAGACATGTGGAAACAGACAGGTCTGCTCCTTCTCCCAATCCAGTGTAGAAATGTAGTGACACTCAGGTGTGTCCCCCCAATCCTGTGTAGAAATGCAGTAACACATATGAGTAGGTATAATACGAGTGGAGCACAGATGCCCAGAGGTGGCCAAAGTAGCAGGATAGGTTGTAGCATTTGCACATTATGCAGGTATGTGTGTGTTAGGATGGTGTGTGTTTCATAATGTGTGTGAATGGTCAGTATGTATGCATGTTGAGGTAAGACCTGGTGGCCATTGCCCACTACTGCTGATGACAGGGACAGGCCCTCACGACTGCAGTGCCAAAGACAATCCCCACCAGTATAACACATGTTAGCAGTAAGCCATTGTAAATGTATGGTGGTAATATGTGTCACCATCTGAAAGACTGACATGGCATGGCTGTTGGGCTAGATATACAAGCAGTACACAGGGGAAAGTACCCCAGATATAGAGTGTATATTATGTCACTGGGAAATGGAGACACCCTTGGATGTGTACATATAGGTATGCATCACAGTAACTGGACCTGTAGTAGAGGATACCGGTGATGTCTGCCTGAACACCTGCAGATCACAAAGAAGGTAGGACTGATGTATTGGGAATCAGCTGATGTACTTGCGCATGCCAGCATAACTGGAATGCCCCATGCATATCTGTGTGTCAGATGCAAGTAGTGCCCATAGCACACCATACCTCTCAACCTGGAAACATCAAAAATCTGGACAAGGCCCATGAAAAATAGGTACAAATCTGTACGCTGATTAACAACTAATTTGCATACATAATTGCGTAACCCCATCCACTCCAATGGAATTGTGGGATACCAACTTTCAAATGCAAACTGAAGAACAGACAACCAAAATATGGCACTAGAGTTAGGGGGCAGCCATTCGAATGTCCCATTACCTGGCTATTTCACCCCATTTACCATAAACACTAATGTGTGCATACTGCTTTACTTCTACAATGATTATTTGGATTTTATTTTTACATTTTACAGCACAACAATACACAAACAGTAATAGACATCTGCTAAACAAAGCAATACTGTCTCACAAGGAAAATATACTTGGCATTAAACCTTCTCTGCCTTTGAAACTCACATTTATTGAAACACCATTGAAAATGCATCTGGCCAATGGTGGATAAAGATTACCTTTGGGCTGTTTTCAAATCATTGGCCCCTTGCACACAAAACAAGAAACATCTATGTGTCCTTTTCGTTGATACACCTTGCTGACTTTATTAAATTATATTCCTTGTATAATACAGCACACTTGTTAGACAGAGTGCACTTTACATTTATTGTTTGAACATTTTTCCAGTAGGCTGTACTGCAGGCAATGATGCAAAATGCATGAACCAATAATGACAAAACTGCCCAATTCAGAACATTTCTATCATAAAATTTACTTTCATACCCACACTATAAATAGAATGACAGTAGTGTAAGCCATAGGCATCTTGCACAGCTTCTCGCACTTATTTTCAATTTCATTTTTTTTTTGAGGGGGGACAAAAGGTCAAAAACCAGGGACACATTTTAAACATTGCTTGTATAATTTAGAATGTTGCTAGAATAAAATGTTGTGTTACCAGTGGAAGGCTCACCATAATACCTAAAGAGTGGAATACTGAAATAACATACCAAACATGAACCCATGGGACAGGTAAGAGCCAATCACCCAGACAAGGAAATACTTTGGCACCCTGTGACATCTGCTGAGCTGCTACAAAGAACATGCATTTGGTAAAAACCTGGAGACAGACATGAGACAAAATGGAAGAATCTGGAATTTACAATGATGGGCTCCTACCTAGAACAAAAGAAACCATCTTGACTCATTGACAATTTGGAAGTGGAGGCAGATGTCTTGTAAGCCCAAAGATTACAATTAATATCATTCAGTTAAGCACATAAAGAGTGACTAAACTGTGACCACGCAAAGGGCTTCTTTTGGGACCATGTTTTCTTAGACCTCTTAGGTCTGGTACTGATCTGAGGCTTGTGGCCTTTTTCAGTACTAAAGAGAATCTAGAGTAAAAGCATGACTGTCTGGCAGGACCTCTTGGATGCCTTGTGTCTTTCAATTCCTGGAGGTGCCATATACATGTGAGACACACTGTGCTGCTTTTAAGTCTCCTCATCTAGAGTGATACACATGCCAAAACTCATATAAGGACTTATGTAATGGTAACGCTTGTTTATAAACTAAATATACCAAGAACATTTCATACTAAAAAATTCCACATAGTTAAAATGTTATAAACAAGTTCAACAATCAGTTAGTTAAAATTGGCAATGTACTATAATAAAACACATTACTTGATTTTTTTTCCCATTAAATATATGGTGATAATAATAATGTCTGCTTATAAGTGCATTAGCACTTGGGGGTGACAAAACGCATACAGGTAATAAGACCACCTGAAAACCACATCAATGACATGGATCAATGCAATCTTTTTTCTAGGCTACACTGTGCAGCTACCACAAACAAATAATTGAGATACAGTAGGAAATGATTTTACAGCATAACTACAAAAATAAAAATAAAACGCCAACAGAAATAAATACAAAATGCCATTAGAGTAATGCTGAATCAGCAATTTTTAAATCTGCATTTGTTAAACTTCTTCCAACCCCAAAACAATAAAACACTGTTCATTTACCACAGAAAGATAAAACAAGTAGCCAAGAATTGCCAGAAATGGACAAAATGCAAAAAAAAAAAAAAATACAACAAAGCTCAACTTTACATAACAAAAAAAAAATGGTACTTTTTCCCGTTCCTACCCACAAATGGTTCAAACCTAGCTATCTGTGCCATCTACTCTTTTGCTCTCAAACTTTTCTGGTAATAAAAAGTCAATAAATAAATGGGACATTAGCAATGACATCAGCTAAAGCATGAAAAATAAAAAAACAAAGAGCAAAACATAAAAAAAAAAAATACTTGGAAATGAAGGAATGCCACTCGGGAGTTGTGGCACCCCATTATTTGGACCCCAAAACTCAGTAAAAATTAGTAATTCAGGACAGTTGGGAGGAATGTAGCACACATGCACCCAGCCATGCAAATAACATCCACAGGCACCTCTCTGTTAATATCCCTGCTGCGGGGAATGGATACAGTAAGACCCCATAGCGGAAGACTGCAGCATGCAGTGCAGGTGTCCCATGCAGGTGTGTCCCTAGCTGCAGGTAGCACCCTGTCAGCATCCACACCACCTGATCAAGACTGACAGAAGGTATTGACATGAACAGCTATCACACCTACCCTGTCACCCCAGGGGAATATACTGTATGGTGGTCTGGGACTGTAGGATTGACTGAATGCAATGGCCTGCCACATCTGGCCTGCAGCAACACCTAATGCCCCACAGGTGCCTGCCAAAGGCCTGTGTCTCACACGTACTGCCAATGCATGCTATGACATGGACACCCAAATAACAACATAACACACTCCACATAAGCCATATGCAAGGCCATGTGGACAAACCACAGCAACATGTCCACGATGTCCCACTGCATAAACTGTGGACCAACACTAACACACACCTGTGATAGGGTAATATCCTTAGGGAAGGTATCAGAGAATGTATGCGTAATGTATGGAAAAGGTTAGAATAACAAAGGGTGGTGTGGGAGCATGGGCAGCATGGAATGTGTAGGGTCCGACACCAAGCTGTGTGCACACATTATCCCTGGCTGCAAACACATAAATGGGTGGCGACACACCTGCCCGTACACCACAATAGGGTAAATGTCCTGACCCATGGCCCCTGCCTCTGGTTAACCTGTGCAAATCTGTACAGCTGTGAGGCATTGCCACAGCAAGATAAGGCCATACTGTCATGTTGATGGGTGGACAAGTATGGGCTCCTCTGCCAGCACTGTACCAAAGTGCTGAACTGGACACACAAACCCAGCACCAAGTGTCTGCAACTCCCCCTCCAGAATGGCATAACTTACCATGAATACATAGGTGTCTGCCCACAATACCAGACACAGCTGCAGTCACTCTTGTCCCCCAAGTCATTACTGTGAGCAAGAATGTACACCTGACAGTATATGAGGACAGAAAACATCACTGTGTATAACAGTACACATCTGAATATCTCTGCTAACTGCAGTACCATGCAGCTGAAGCAGCACAGACACAATCACCTACAGTACACACTATCCCCTGCACAGTTTGTCCCCATATTACCAAATGATAGACGGATACCCTGCAGAAACAGTATGCTACCTGTAGGTGTATAACACAAAGGTCTGCACTGCAGTATAAACTACCTGGAATTGATCCACACATTCAATACAGAAGGGCATACTGGGCATGCTGGCACACTTAGAGAAATGAAGGCAATGTCAGTCAACAACATACTGAAAGGTCACACTGGGCCTGCTGACACACTTAAAAAAATGAAGGCCATGTCTGCAAACAACAGTGGACCAGACATATCCGGCAGTTGCAGATGTTAGTTCAGACACTCTTCAGTATGCAGCACTCATGTTTTGCACACACACTGGATACAAATACAGGTATATATCCAAGGACAACACACTATAATAAGCCAAAAGTAGACATACATAGATGTGTGGAAGAGAGTGACTGTCACAAGGGGGCCATCCATTATAAGGCCTGTCCTACCCAGTACACAGCCAAATGGCTACAACCATACGAGGTACGAATGTCACTCACTGTAGACCTTAGCCACTGGTATCTGTCAGCATTACGGACTATGTGATGAAAGTGCTAGCTGTGCAACATGACTGCACAAGGAAGTAGTCATCTAGCAGCTGTATACAAGTACCTGTGGAATATAACCCTACATGTGCCCACATGTGGTGTGTCAAACTCTAGATGAATGGGTTATGGCACATGCACACACACTGCACTCCCTATAGTCCTACTATGACAAGCCTGCTGAGGTTATCCACTTTGAAATACACCCTTGTGAAGGGTGTAGGCCAGTAATCTCTGTGGTGTTTCTTATAACTGCATACTGCTGTAGTGTGATAAACTAGTTAGGTAGGAGTTTTAATCCCAGACATGGCAACTGTGTGTGTGTCTCTGTCTATGTAAAGAACAATGCCTTTTTAGGCTAGTCACACTCACTAGAATTCAAATGCCCTATTTTGTCAAGGCTACTAATGTCATACACTGTGAAGTACACATTTCGGAAAGCTGTAGCCCAGTAATCTCCTTGGCACATCCTATAACTGCGTGCTGTTGTAGTGTCATAAACTAGTAAGGTAGGAGTTCTAATCCATGACATGGCAACTGTGTGTGTGTCTGACTGTGTAGAGAGCAGTGCTTTTTAGGCTAGTCACACTCACTTCAATTCAAATGCCCTACTTTGTCAAGGCTGCTGATGTTATACACTGTAAAATACACCTTTCAGAAAGCTGTGCCCCAGTAATCTCCATGGTGTGTCCTATAACTGCGTACTGCTGTAGTGTGATAAACTAGTTAGGTAGGAGTTCAAATACCTTACTAGTTTATGACACTACAACAGCACGCAGTTATAGGATGTGCCAAGGAGATTACTGGGCTACAGCTTTCCGAAATGTGTACTTCACAGTGTATGACATTAGCAGCCTTGACAAAATAGGGCATTTGAATTCTAGTGAGTGGCAAGTGTGTGTGTGTGTGTGTGTGTGTGTGTGTGTGTGTGTGTGTGTGTGTGTGTGTGTGTGTGTATGTGTGTGTGTATCTCTGTCTGTGGAGAGAGCTAGTCACACTCACTACAATGCAAATGCCCTACTTTGTCAAGGCTGCTGATATCATACACTGTGAAATACACTTTTCGGAAAGCTGTAGCCCAGTAATCTCCGTGGCGCATCTTATAACTGTGTACTGCTGTAGTGTGATAAACTAATTAGGTAGGAGTTCTAATCCCCAACATGGCAACTGTGTGTGTCTCTGTCGGTGTAGGGAGCAATTCATTTTATGCTAGTTACACACACTGCGATTTAAATGCCCTACATTGGCAATCCTGATGATGTCATTAACTGTGAAATGCACTTTTGGGGAAAGAATTCTCCAGTAATCCCTGTGGTGCATCCTATAAGAGCTTCATGCTGTAGTGTGATATAGAACTCTGGTAGGGGTTCTATTCTCACACATGACAGTTGTGGATATTTTGTGTGTGTTTTTATGTCTGTGTAGGAAGCAATGCATTTTAGCCTGGCCACACTCACTACAATTAAAATGCCCTACTTTGGCAATCCTGCTGATGTAATTCATTGTGGAATACACCTTTGGGGAAGGAGTACTCCAGTAATCTCCATGGTGCATCCTATAACTGTGTAGTGCTGTAGTTTAATAAACTAGTTAGATAGGAGTTCTAATCCCAGACATGACAGGTGCATCTGTGTGGGTCTGTGTTTGTAATTCATATCCTGTGTGGAGGTAGTTGTGAGTGTATAACAACTGGACTCAATGTGGAGTGAGTTTTGCAAAATTCTTATATGGTGGCCCTAGTATATATCACAATGTCCACCATACAGGGATTATAAATGTGAAATAGCCGAGAGGCTGGGATGCAAATCCATACCCCTACATGTGACATCAAGGCCAGGCAAACAAAGTTAGCAACTCTAGTATTACCCAGAGAACACTCTCAACCCATGTCTCATACAGACACACACACACACTTGCCTAGGCAACAGCCACTATGTTGGTAGTACTCAGCATATTGCTCACAGTGATTGCAGTGGGCTACAGAGGGCATGGCACCCTGTCCAACTGTCCAATAAGCACATATATGCCGACAGTGCACCTTCCCCATGTTCCTCACTGGACACCTGCAACACCTGTGGTGCCATCAAATGTGACCCACAAAGGACATACCATGCCTGAAAAACATGCCCTGTATGGACAGATGCCACTGACACCAGGGAATGCCAGTTTCATGCTATCAATCTAGGTGCAGGGTAAACCTGCTGTCCATTAACAGTTCCTGCCACATGAGGCCAGGACTGGCACAACTGATGAAAACAATCTGTGTAGACAACATGGGCCAGACACCCCAAGTACAGTTCCACATGTCACTGTACATGTATGTGGGAGGTGTGCACATCCCAGACACTGTCCATGTCATGGACTAAGGAACACATATATGGCAAGCAATGCATAGCATTGGCCGCATGCAATAGTCACCCAGGTGACTGGATGGTGAATGCAATACCCACCTGTGTGGGCAAATCCAGAAACTACACCCCTGAGCCACAATGCAGACCATTGACATGTAGGCTGATGCCAAGGTATATCCATCATTTAGCCTTGTTTAGCTGTCTGGCACAGTCGACCACTACACACCCATGAAGCAATGCACCCATGCATGTCAGTACTGACATCCTGTGTGTGCGTGAGTTTGTGTGTGTTGTATGATGCGTATGATCACATTCATACTCACTACAACCCCCCACTGACATACTAAAGCATGCTGTTCAATTCAGACACCTCCACATACCCTTTGCCCATATAACCTCTCTACGACCCCTGTGGTGCATGTGAAACCCACACAGTAATGTGTTGTGGCAATCTCACTAGTGATGAGCTGTATTCCTGGCCCTGCCAAGTGTGTCAATGTGTGTGCATCCCTGTGACAGTGTGGCTGTGTTGATACTGGCACCTGTTCATGCAGACAGCACGGTACTACACCTACCATATAGCTACCATATCCCTGTTGCAGATGTCACTCACCATCACATATACATTTTGAGGGCTCCTCAACATGTAACCTATATGGCGCATCCAATAACTGCATAGAAATATGATAACACTACATAGTCATTAGGGGTTTGATACCATGTGCTGTTAGGTGTGTGACAATCGTGCTTAATATTTACTCTCCCACCCCTCCCAGACTTTTCTTTGCTCCTGTCTGCCTCTCTCACTCCCTCTCTGGTGGATGTGGAGGCCTACACCTGCTTTGCTTAGGCAGCAGCATGTGTATTTTAAGTGATGCTCATGATCAGCTGATGCCCTCTGCATGAATTGCAGCCCTCCTCTAGCTGATTGTATGTCAAGCAGCTGTGGTAACATTCCCATTGCCAATTGCATGGAAACACACTCCAACATCTAGGAACATCATGTTGGTGTTGGGCCTTTTCAGTCACTGTGAGCAGGAACTCATTCTGTTGTTTGGCAAACAGCATCTCAGATGGATTGGGATTTACCTCTAACAACATACACTGTGGAAACAGGGCAACACACAGGAGGGGAATGTGTCTGACCTGACTGCAGACTGTAAGGTCTGCTATACTGCATTTGGAGTAATGCTGGTTTAACACGGTGTGTGTGGATATGGCTGTCCTATATGTTTTAATAACTGCCATGTCAGTACTATGTGTATGAGGGAACCCCATCTGTAGGGTCATCTGCAGACTGGGCAGTGTGTGGTGCCTTTTGTTTCATGTGTTACCCACAGAGCACCTATCTGTGGACTGCAGAAGGTAGTGCGAGGATTGCAGTCTGTAGATGCTGACAGTTGTGAGAGTTACTGACTTCATATCCCTCATAGGACATATGTTGCAACAAAACCTGTTGCAACAGTAAATGTATGAGGTTATCACCGCAACATGTCAATATTGGCCTTGCGTATGTGCTTCCAGCCACAACTCTGTCAATGTTTGTACATGTCATGCAGTAAGAGGTGCATACGTGCTGTACACAATAATTAATGACAACATATCTGATAACAAGCCAGTGAGATATCAGACTGCTACACATGTTATGTGTAGTAGGGGTTATATTTGATTACATCACCTGGACATTCTGTGGTTGTGTGTACAGTACTGAGGTCTGTGTACATAAGGTGAATGTCAACAGTGTGTGTATTGATAATATGCACTTTGGCCTGTGTACAGACTGTGGTAGATGTCATTGTCCTTGGTCCCATTCCATCTGATGTTACATGCTGCTCCACTGTATGTTACCCTATCGGCTTACATGTTTGTAGAGCCATACACACAGATGTCCCATACCACAGACAGGTATCGGATCACACTGTGTAGTGGCCTAGTATATGTAGGGTTAGTGTGTGAGTGGCACATATGAGTGAGCATGGTGTTGAACAAATAGTCCATAAACTGTAATATAACGCTAGCTTACCATACGTGGCTGTGGCTGTGTTCACAATGGCTGTGGTTGTGCACTTTCACACTGATGTATCATACTCTCTGCTGTGACATGCCTGTAGAGCCTGCTATATATGCTGGTACATGTGCAATCCCCAATAGGAAATGTAGGCCAGTGTTGAGCCAGTCTGCCTGTAACCTGCACAGTGCTTTGTTACATGCCTAGCAGCTTATTGGACTTACCCAGTGAGATGTCATGTAAAGATACTTGCCAGATGTACTGCTTCCGGGCCTCCCTTAAAAGTCATTTATGTCATACAGAGCAGTGGGATGCTGTACAGATGTATGTCAATATCTAGTGGGTAGTATGTGGCCATGGCACCTCTTTACCAGTGGTTATTATGTGTCAGGACAGACAGAGGTGTGTGAATGAATAACCTATGGGGGCAAATGCATACCAATCGTTACGGGTTATACCCATCTACATGGCTGTTAACATCCACATTGTCAGGCTTGGTCCACATGTCTTGCACTAAAGGGGTTCTGTGCACACCTCTGGACTGTCCAGAGTGTGTCAGAATGTCCACATATATTAGCCAATATTTCTGCTGTAGTCCACAGGAGTATTATGTGCTAGCAGCGGTACTGTACTATGATGTCCTTAGGATGTCTGTTAGTAGCCAATGGCACACATATTAAAAGCAGATGTGACCTCCCACACACACCAAGTCTGTGAAGACAATCCCTATTACAATAGAAATAGTCTACAAATATACCTGCTATACAAACCTGACATCCCCTTGCACTACGGAGTTGGGACTATAGAGGCTGAGGTAGGGCTACACTCCATGTTCAGGACATATGGTGAAAATATATGTATATATAATTATCCAGATATCTATATAGATATATACACATATATATATATATATATATATATATATATATATATATATATATATATATAAACACCCAGATATATATATATATATATATATATATATATATATATATATATATATATATATATATATATATATATATATATATATATATATATATATATATACAGAGCAATATATGTCTACACATATACAGATAGAGATACATATGCACATATAAATATGGATATCTACATATATATTGACAGTAGTAGGTATACCAGAATAGATATGTATGCACATATAGTTATAGATATCTACATATATACCAACATAACTAGGCATATCTGTACACATAGGATGTGTATACATATATAGCTATATATACATATACATATATCTATATATACATATATTTATATATACATATACGTGTGTGTGTATATGTATATATGTATATATGTATATATATATATATATATATATATATATATATATATATGTATACATATGAAGAGATGTACACATGGCCATATATATGTAGCACTATACAGATGTGTATACAAACATATGTATGAGTATACATGTGTATGTACATGTAAACATATATAGACCTATTATATGTATACAATCATATTTCTGTCATGTGTAAACCTCACGGTTGTGTATACCCTCCCAGATTTATCTCACTGTATGTATCTGCTATGTGCATATTATGATAAAACAACATATGTGATGCAACAGCCATATTAATAACAAGGACTACACAATTTAGGAACTAAAAGCAATTGTTCAATACTACTCAATATGTGTATTGACAGCTATATTGGTAAAACAACAGCTGTCTTCACAGTGATCATGGCATAGTGGTTAAGTGTTGAGACTTCAGTGCACAGGGTCCTGGTTTCAATTGCTGTTCATTTTTTTGCTGGGCAGAACAAGGCCCGTTGTATACAAAGTGATTAAGGCACTTTTAAGCAGTTGTAAGTGGGTCTGCTCGGGTTTGCATGGAGGTAAGCAGTGCTAGCTTCCGGTTACAGTTTACTATACGCAGTTAGCTTGTAAATTGCTTAACCTGTGTAGGCATTGCTTACCCCTGCGCAAACAGGCTTAAACCTACTTACTGCTGCTTAAAAGTGTTTATTCCCACTTACCCCCTGCGCTAATTTCTTTAAAAGAAAAGAAATAAGGTTTGATAGGAAAGTGGTGAAAAAGGGGCACAAAGAGAGAAAGACAGTAGGGGAAATAACTAGGGATGTGCAGGAAGGGTGTGGGGAAGGTCCATAGCTGCCTATTTCTTCTACAGTAACAGCTGTGCATATACTCTGAATTTGGAGGTATATTTGGACACTCAAACCCCAGAGAGAGGGGCAAGGACAACAATAATATGTTGTGATGCCAATTAGACCTGATTACATGTTTCCAATGGACACGTGTGTGAAATGGACTGCTATGTATAGGGCGTGATTTTTTTTTTTTTTTTGGGAACAGATTGCTTTTTTTTTTTTAAGGTGAGAGTGGGATGTTGTGGAGGGTAGTATGTATATGTGGGGAGGTAGGTTGGGTAGGTTAACAGACAAGACAAACAAGATGCATACAGGGGCCGTATATGACACATGTGGGGGGTAAACACCTTGATGGGGAGGGGTGTTGGGAAATCGGAAGCCCATGAGTCCCCTAGTGGAAACAGTGGGACTGAGGTCCCCAACCTTGGGCAGTCATCACTGCACCTTCACAGCCCCGATGGTGGCTGTGTTGTGGTCAGAGTTGCAGAGCCAGACTGATGCTCTAGTCATGACATGCAGCCCTCGAGCTGGTCTAGAAGGTCACCAAGCTGCTGGTTGAGCTCTCTACGCACCACGACCCAGACCTGGTGACAGGTATCAGGTACCTGTCCCTGCCCGCTTCCGGGGGGGAGCCCAATCCCCTGAGGCAGTTCCACCCGAAGGTGGTACAGGACCAATGGATGAGGAGGTCCTAGGTTGGGCCCCAGACATGCTGGTGCCTGATGCCATGGCCAGCTGAGGTGGGGCAGGTGGGTCTGCTGGGACAAGCCTTCCCAAACGTGCTATAGTGTTTAGATTTTATCACCATATGTGGGTTAGTAATAGTCAACACATTCCAGAGTTAGGTATAACAGCATGCATAGATATTCCCATTAACCCAGACATCAGATATAGAACAGTTGCATAGCAAACAGAACACATGCATATATGGGACCACAGTGGTAATAACAACAGCATGCAGGTACATTGATGGCACCATGCCAGCAATGTTGGAATAATTCAATATAGCACATGCATGGAAACAAATATAAATATTTATTAACCAATATGGCATAATCAGAACATTGGAGTCATTACATACCAGTTGGGTTGGGTATGTAGTTTATTGTTGGAGATATGGTTGGGGGGAGAGAAAGATGTCAATTAACAACTAGTATATTCCTGTAGTCCACATTACTTTCCTAGTCAGTGCTGTTATCTGTACCTTACAAGTATTACTACACTACCCTATAGCCTTAGTTTGGACAGTGATATGACTGTTGTCATCATTATGCATGAACTGGTTTTACCTGCAGTATACACCTCTTACCTGGTATACCTGTGGAGGAAATGTTTGTTAACACTAACTATTTCTACACATACTCCCAGATTCCAGGTTGATGTTGTGCACATGGCTAAACAACTCTTTCTGCACAGACTCTGGCCATGTCTTGACCACATGCAGGTGTACTGTGACATATCTAGACTATTGCCCTCTTCAGCCTTTATTGACTTGACACACACACATATACATGCTTTCCTACACAGTTATATGTAGCACAGTGTGAGTGATGGTGATCAGTGATTCTTTATTATTCAGAGAAACTGCAACACTCACTATTCCCTGCAATACCAGAGTAAACAGTACCAGTGCAGGGTATGAAAGGTTTTATTTCTTGGCACAGTGTTCGTATCCAACGTACCTGTGGGAGCAATGATTGTTAGCACTACCTGATTGTTGTCACACAAAGTTCGAGATTACACATTAGTATTATACACATACATCTCACTCTGTTACTATACACACTCTGGTCACAGCCTGACAACATGGGGGTGTAGATAGGACATACTTGACTTATTACTCTCCTTACAGATTCAGGAGTTGCTACAGTGACAGGTTTGTTCTCATAGATGTTTGACAATCACTTGTATTCTCTGTTGGTTGGCTAAACATCTGGGATCATCACACAGACTTCCCAGGGAGACAGTCAGCAGATATGGGTCAATATACTTGACATCCTGGTCTTATCTGTACAGTTGTGGGGTATTATTCTGTATGCAGCCTACTTGCACTCCCAGGATTCAGACCATGGGTGTGTCTCCTACAACTTAAAGACTGTCCATTAGAGTTGTGTGTGCTATATAGACATTGCTGTATATCTCCTATCTGCTTTCTGTCTTATAATTCTCCTGTGCTTTGGCATTCTGACCTTGTATTACAACACTGTTATACAGATATCATAGACAGTTATATTTTGTAGGACAGTGTGGGCAACAGTGTTGACTACTACCTTGTTATTCAGAGCAACTGCATCAGTCACAATGCCATACGACACCAATGTAAACAGTACCAGTACAGGGTAACATTCTTGTATTTCTGGGCACAGTGTTGGTATCTGACAGACCTGTGGGAGAACTGTTTGTTAGCACTACCTGAATGTTGCCACACACAGTACCAGATTACACATTACTATTATGCACATACATCTCTCTCTGTTACTGTACACACTCTGGCCACAGCTTGACAACATGGGGGTGTAAATGGGACATATGTGGCTTCTTACTCTCATATGGTTTTGGGGAGTTGCTAGTGTGCCAGCTTTGTTCTCATAGATGTGTGTCAATCAGTTGTATTTCCTGTTTGCTGCCTATACGTCTGGGATCATCCCACTGAGACAGGTTGACAGGCAACAGATATGGGCCACTTTACTGGACATTCTGGACATATCAGTACAGTTGTGGGGTATGATTCTGTATGCCGACTAGTCCCACTGCCAGGATTTGAACCATGGCTGTATGAGCTAAACATTTAACAGTTCACATCTCAGTTGAATGTGCTATTCAAGTTTTGTTGTCTGCCTTTTCCCTGTTTTCTGTCTATATGTCTCTCAGTTGTACTAAATGGCCTCTGGGGATTACACCAGTCATATACAGGCATTCCCACACATGCTATTTATGGTGCACATTTTGGGTAACAGTGCTTAATACAACAGTACTATTATGTGATTGCAAATCTACATTACCATATAATACCAGAGTATACACATGCAGTCCAGCAGTTAGAAGTTTATTGTCAGACTATTATGCTTTATTTACATACAAACTATATGAGACTCTTCCTGACATATTCTCCAGTGTATGCAGTACTTGTATTGAACTATACAGATTTTATACAGGCAATTAATTTACTAATACTTTTAGTTTTTTTTTTCCATAATAAATCTTTATTATTTTACCAATTTTTCATACAATAAAGAAAACCGCAAAGAAAAAGAAATACAAATAATACCCAAATTAAGCTAATAATACCCATACTACAAACTATGTACATTATTTACATGAATGCTTCCATCCGTTAAACAAAATCAAGAAAGAAAAGAAAAGAGCATGTAATGACAAGAGTCAAAAGATCTACTATCATTAGGATGAATTGTTCTTACCAACTTTCACATCAAGTATGCATGTCCTGGGGTTGAGCTGAGTTTGGTACATTAAGCTAATATAATGTTGAAAATTTGTTCCCACACCTTTGGGTTATTAATATTCCTTTTATTATCCTTAATTAAAAGTTTATGTGCTAGAATATGTTTCATGGCTAAACCTTTAAAGTTTTCCCACAAAGTTATAAATGGAGTCAACCAATTTGTAGCTATATAAAGTTTCATTAATAAAAAAATATTCATAAGTATAATCATTTGGGTTCTATTCAAATTATTAGGAGGAATATGTAGTATCATGAATTCCCAAGAAAGTGTAGAATGCTGATATCCCATCTTTTGTAGTTGGATTTTTAAGGAATTCCAAAGTTTGTAAATACATTTACAGCTCCAGAATATGTGCAAGAGGTCCGCCGTTTGATCTTTACAGTATGGACATTTGGGCGAGTTTTTCGAGTTGAATTTATGCAAGCTAAGGCATGTATAGTAGGCATTATTAAATATCATCAATTGTGTAAATATTAATTTTTGGAGAGAAACTGATTTTATTGTTAAGTTACTAATACTTTTAGTTTTATTTCCTATGACAGTAAATGCATGAGTATTACTGACATGCTTCACTTTGCGACCTTGCCAGGCAACTGACAAGGGCCTCCTGGTTTGCGGCCCGCTCCATTGCAGCTGTGGGGGACATAAGAGGAATATTTAGCCATACCTATCCATGATATACTGGTCCATGAAGTCCACCTTACACCACTTCAGGTTGGCATAGTGATGCCTGACCTGCTCACTAGTTCAGGGTATGCCAGTGGCGCTGGTGTGGTCACGGGTGAGACATTCCCAGGCCTCTGCCTTATATTAGGAGCCCTGGTACTGGCCCTGCAGCAGTCTCTGATCATGGTCTTTGACAAGGAGTCCTGCCATGACTCTGGACTCGTGGATGCACCAGCACTGCGCCTGAAAGTGCACACCTTCTCCCCTTCCTGACATGGTGCCTGCAAGGGGAAGCTACAACCAGTTATGAGATGTATTCCCACATCTTGGGTTTAAGTAGGGCTGATTTCCGGCACTTTTCTGTGATTGACCAGTTTTGAAAAGGCTATGCTATGGGCAAACCTGCTTACCTACAGTTGGCATTGTTTAATGGGGTATACCTCTGGGCACACTGAGTTAGCTAGCCTACACATTGCTTACACCTCCTAAGCTGGCCTGTGCAATGCTTAGCATTGCTTACATTAGACTTTGCATTGTATTTCCTTTTTGACATTGATTTATTATTCATTGCACCTTATATGTATGCCTGGTATCCATGACTCATGTGTATGTACACTGTATGGGGTCCTTGTGTTTTAATGGGGACTTCAACACTCTATTACAATTACACCTGACTTCTGGGATTACTGCTGTACTTCAGTTTACAAATTTATGTTATGTAGTGGGTTAAGGCATATATGTCTGTATACTGATTCCTTTCACAGGTTCAGTTTGGTTTTACTATGGTGAAGACTTGTTTGCTGATACCTCATTCTTCTGTACTTCTGTGATGGCTTGGTGGTTAATTACTGTGACTATAGTGTATAGGAGTCTGGGTTCAAGACCTACAAGGCTGTTTATTTTGTTGATGGGCAGATCAAGGGCCATTGGATACAGAGTGATTAGGGCACTTTTGAGCATTTGTAAGTGGGTTTGCACAGATTTGTGCAAGGGTAAGCAATGCTAACCTCTGGTTAAAATGCTTACAGAGAGTTAGCTTCAAACTTGCTTAACCTGTGTGCGCATTGCTTACCCCCATGCAAACGGGCTTAAACATGCTTATTAGTGCTTAAATATGCTTGCTACTGTTTATTGGTGCTTAAACCTGCTTACTAGTGTTTTATTAATTATGATAAAGACACCTCACATGTGCATTTACTGCAGTACTCCAGTTCATAAATATATGTTTTTTAGTGGGTTATGCAACATAAATATTAGTCATAATGTGCTTTGCCATGGAAAATGGGATGTGCTGCAGTGGGACTCAAACCGGGAATGCATGCTCGTAAGGCAAATGCTCTGCCCACTACACTATTGCTATGCTGCTTCATTTGCATATATGTTACTTGTTATTCTCTTCCGCCATTTAAGCTTCATTAACCGTAGCTAAGCGATGGGCATATTCGCGCACCTACAGTTAGCTTTAATTGGATATTTAAAAAAAAAAAAAAAAAGAGTTTGTTCATTTTATTTCTGTATACTTGCTGCTGTACACGAGGGGGACTGTTGGTGGGGATATGCAGACACCTATGAGCAGTCTCGCTCATTTCTTACCCCTTTCTGCTGTGCTTCATTGAGGGGGCATGTATATTCTGAGAGCTCTGCTCTCAGACATGCCCCCTGCACTGTTACATGTTCCATGTAAGATTACGAACTCAGGCAGCGCCCCTCATTAATATGCATGGCACACTATCATCCTGCTCCTAAATGGCCGCCTCCGTGCAAGACTAAGCTAGAGAATAGACTCCAGGTTTTTAATGTAATTGTATCTCAAACTGTTTTCCTAGGTGGTAGTAAGAGAGGGTTTTACGTGTACATGAGACAGTTTCTACACTGTCTCAGAATGCCGATTTCAACCAGATTGGCAGGAGAAACTGTAGGAAACCGTCCATCAATATTTGTCAGAATTGGTGAGGGGAATGAGCTAAGAGGAGCAAAGGTGGAAAAATCTGAGATGGGGACTAGTAACTAGTGTTTGTACAGAGGCTGTAAAGAAGCTTCACTACCTCAGGATCGAGCATATGAAAGGCTAAGTTTCACATATGTCATTAAATGAATGTGATGCATGTGTGTACAAACTACATTATTATATTTATAAAACTGTATTATTTATTGTACCATTAATTCATTCATGTTATTTTTAATGAAGTTGAGTTCATTAGTGAATAAGTATGTCATGTGAGCCTTTGATTTATAATGATTGGTGGTCTATTGACTGAACTAGGTAAAAAACAGATGTTTGTGTTTTATTTCTTTTCCTCTGATGAAGTTTTGTTTTAGGAGATGAATACCCTAAAGTATAATTAATGTGTATTAAGTTCATATAATAAACACCTGTATGTCTTTTTTTGGTTAACCATGTGACTGGTGAAAATGAATACTGTTGGATTATTAGTTTATTTTGTAGCTCCTATTGTATGTTTCTTTGGGGCCATATGGACTATGACCAAATCACACTTGAACTTGGGGTTAAGTGACCTGAATGCTAGAGTGATATGGCAGATCCTGATCCCTGATAGGCATCTGTCAGTTACACTCTCTTTGCTTAACCTGGTGAGTGAGTTGTCTGTGAGTTCCTACGATCAGAATACTTGGTTGTGTAGTGGAGTGCCTCATGGGCTTAGAGGTTGACAAACTAAGGGTTATGGTAGTATATATATATATATATATATATATATATATATATATATATATATATATATATATTTATATATATATATATATATTATGTGCTTATCTGTGAAGTGTTCTTGAGGTTGTTGGTGTCTTTTAATGTGTATGCAGTGTCTAGGAGGTTAAACAAAAAAAACAAAAATAATTCCACTGGCATACACGAGCTTTGTGCTAAAAACGCTGGTTTATTAAATATTAAAGCACAAACCATGGCAAAACTCTATGACTAAGCACTTTCACCTCAAAAGGCATCATCAGAGTCATATGTTTTCATTCAGAATGCACCTTATATGCTACACATCATTTCCTCTTTCCCAGTACTTTCAAAAATTTAACCCTTACCATAACTATACATTTTCAGTTAAGTCAAGAATTACAAACATGGAAAGTAAAAATGAAAAGTAAATAAAATGTAAAAATAAAAGCTGAAGTAAAAAACAATTTACATTTCTAAAAAATTATAATAATAACATACTTGTAATATCAAATATTTATACTGCTGTAGTTCAGTCGTGCAAAACTAACAAAAGTACAGTAAACAATATTTCCAAATATAATAATTCTGTAGCACACAAATGCATGTCCATAACCTAGCACAATTTCCTCTTTTGCTTTAACACACTAGCCATAGAAATGTATTCATTAATTCTAGGTTCAACCTTAGCATTCAGTCTAAGTTGCCATTTAGTTTCCTTAATTTGAATGTCTAACTTGGGGTCACCGCCTCTATTTGCTCTGTAGGACCTGTCAATTACAAAAAACAAAAATCTTTTGTAATTTGAACATATAGATGAGTGTAGGAAAAGTGAACTGGATGTTTTCTTTTTTTTAATGTCCCTGGTGTGTTCACCAATCCTGTCTCTCAGCCACCGAGTGTTTTTTCCCACATAAAATGTCTTACAGGAAATACACATGGCCACATAGACCACCATCTCGGTGTTGCAATTACACATTCTGGGACATTGTAGGTTCCTGTGGAAGCCCACAATCTCAATATATGGCCCATCGTTGATGTACTTTAGTTACAGGCCCCACATTTACTCATTCCTGAGTTGTAATTTCCATTTGTATTTCTATCATCCAGTTCCAGCCATTCCTTAATATTCCTACCTTTGCTATATACCACTATGGGCCTTTGCCCCAGCTTACCCCTAAGCTCAGCATCAAAAACATTCTCACAAATAACACTGAACTTGGGGATCAATTGGATCATTAACTGATTGTAGGGCATAACAAATACCTCATCTTTCAAAGTAATTCTCTGACAGTTGTTCACTAAACTCTCCCCTGTTCTTAATGTGGGTACAAATTTTGAAGTCCCACCTTTGTTCACCTCATTCTTTATCCTGTACACCATTTTGGTAGGGTATCCCTTGGTTTTAAACATATCAGTAAGGATGTTCATCTCTTGTTAAAACATAATATTGTCACTAATTAACCTTGAGATCCGAACCATCTAGCCCTTAACCACAATTCTTTTTTGGTGGGCCAGATGACAACTGTCAAACTGAAGAAAAGTGTTAAAATAAGTGTCTTTCCTATAGATGGTTGATCTCAAGGTTCCTTGACTTTTATCCAGTTCTATGTCAAGATAGTGAATCTTGGAAGAATGCACCCATGGTAAATTTTACGTAAGATGTAGTAGAATTCAAATAATCCACAAATTCCTTTGCTTCATCAATCATTCCTCCCCACAGAATCAGTATATCATCCAAGAAAATCAAAAATAAAATTATCTTGGACCAGAATGGTGAGGTGCACACAAATTGTTTTTCCCACTCTGTTAACACTAAATTCTCAAAAACAGGAGCACATTTGGCCCCCATAGCCACTCCTGTAGTTTGACAAAACAGTTCCCCTTCAAAATACAACATTTTTTCAAAATAGTTTCCATTAGATTCACCAAAAAGTTAATGTTATCATTTAGCAACAAGTGCCCATTAATCAAACTGTCATGATATAGTTCCAGTCCTTCCTGATGGGTATGACCAAAAATAAATTGATCATATCAGTTGTAAGGCATATAAAGTCTCTACTCATGTCAACCGCTCATAGCATTTACAAACAATGCCAGGAGTCCTTAAGAACCTGCAGGCAAACTTGCAAAGCCCCTTTTGAGTAGTGATTTACATATGCCACCAGAGGCTCAGTTTTAGAGCCCCTGGTGGCAACTATGGGTCTGAAGGGGGGATTTGAAGGGTCCTTGTGGCACTTTGGGATGCCAAAATAGATGGAATAACAGGTGACAGTTTGATAGCTGTCATCCGGCCCACCAAAAAAGAAGTGTGGTTAAGGGCCAGATGGTTTGGATTTCAAGGTTAATTAGTGACGATATGATGTCCCAACAAGAGATGAACATCCTTATTGATATGTTTAAAACCAGGGGATAACCTACCAAAATGTTGTACAAGATAAAGAATGAGGTGAACAAAGGTAAGACTTCAAAATTTGTACCCATGTTAAGAACAGGGGAGAGTTTAGTGTACAACTGTCGGAGAACTACTTTGAAAGATGAGGTATTTGTTATACCCTACAATCAATTAATGCCCCAATTGATCCCCAAGTTCAATGTTATTTGGGCGAATGTCTTTGATGCTGAGCTTAGGGGTAAACTGGGACAAAGGCCCATAGTGGTCTATAGTAAAGGTAGGAATACTAAGAAATGGCTGGAACTGGATGATAGAAACATAAAATGGAAATTACAACTCAAGAATGAGTAAATGTGAGGCCTGTAACTAAAGTACATCAATGATGGGACATATATTGAGACTGTGGGCTTCCACATGAACCTACAATGTCCCAGGAGGTGTAATTGTAACACCGAGATGGTGATCTATGTGGCCACGTGTATTTCCTGTCAGGGATTTTATGTGGGAAAAAACACTTGGCGGCTGAGAGTGAGGATTGCTGAACACGCAAGGGACATTAAAAACAAGAAAACATCCCGTTCACTTTTCCTATTCTAATCTGTACGTTCAAATTACAAAAGATTTTTGTTTTTTTGTAATTGACAGGTCCTACAGAGAAGATAGAGGAGGTGACCCCAAGTTAGACATAGAAATTAAGGAAACTAAATGGCGACTTAGATTGAACGCTAAGGTTGAACCGGGAATTAATGAATACATTTCTATAGCTAGTGTGTTAAAGCAAAAGAGGAAATTGTGCTAGGTTATGAACATGCATTTGTGTGCTATGGAATTATTATCTTTGGAAATATTGTTTACTGTAATTTTGTTAGTTTTGCACGACTGAACTATAACGGTCTAAATATTCGATATCTCAAGGATGTTATTATTATAATTCTTTTAGAAATTTAAATTATTTTTTACTTCAGGTTTTATTATTACATTTTATTTACTTTTCATTTTTACTTTCCATGTTTGTATTTCTTGACTTAAGTGAAATCATTAATAGAACTGAAAATGTATAGCTATGGTAAGGGTTACATTTTTGAAAGTACTGGGAAAGAGGAAATGATGTGTAGTATTTAAGGTGTGTTCTGAATGAAAACATATGACTCTGATAATGCCTTTTGAGGTGAAAGTGCTTAGTCATACCCCGGGATTCATGAAGTTCAGCGCAAGGATGGTTTTAGCCTTGCGCCGAGCGTTCTCCTTACAGATGGTGCAGCAGTACCATATGAATATTTATGAGGGCGCGCTGCCGCACCCTCAACGTGCACAGGAAACGTGTGCAGGGGGCATGTTTAAGTGCTCTATGGAGGCTTAAACATGCCCCTACAATTGCACAACCTACAATGCTTACTATTAGAGCCTGCCTCTAATAGTTGTTGTTGTTGTTGTGTCTTTCGGCTTTTCCTGGTTAGGGGTCACCACAGCAGAACTCCAGTCCGCTAATGATTGGCAGTAGATTTTTACGTGCCGAGTTGCAGCCCTGACGCACAACCTTCAACGATGGTACGCCCATTCATGCATGTCTCCACACAGAAGACGCTCTAGCTAAGACTCAAATAGGACAACGTCTTACTGTAAGGCAACAATGCTACCACAACACCACCACCGCACAGTACAGTATTTCTTGACTGTCTATTCTTTTCTATTCCTAACTATGTAATAATTTGTAGACTCCACTCACCGCAGATGACTACCATGGTGCACAGCATGTCAAAAGACATAACACATGTGTATGCCTGGCTACAGGGTAGTCACACACACACACACACACACACACACACACACACACACACACACACACACACACACACACACACACACACACACACACACACACACACACACACACACACACACACACACACACACACTTGCCATTATTGTGCTTACAAGTCTTGCCTACGTAAAGGTAACTAGTAGAGTGGTATGCAGTTGGGATATGTGCCACAGACCCCATACAATACATGATCTGATTCTGAGCTGGGTGACATTACAGGACTGATTACTTGCGGTGGGGAGGGGGGAAAAAGGTGGTTTAGCAGATGACAAGGATAAAGGCCAGTGCAAAAGGTGGTTTCTCTTTGGAAAGCAGTAAAACCCACTGTCATGACAGGATGCAGACACAAATACACACACACAACCACACTCAGCCATTTTCTGACACACACACACACACACACACACACACACACACACACACACACACACACACACACACACACACACAGTTGCCAGTGGTGTAATCAGAACTCCTGCCTATCTACAGATCACTATTACAGTACTATGCAGTTACGGGATGTGCCACAGAGATTACACATTTCAAGGCAGTCAGAATGCCCTTCTAAGACTGAGGACATCAATAGGGATACTGACAGTTAAGATGTACATAGCTGTAAACCTGTGTGTTTAAAGCAGGAGTGCATTACAACCTGTATGCACAAACAAGACACATCATCTGCAGGTAAGACATAGGTAGGCCTGAGAGGTATAGTTGTAGCACAACAAGCCCTGAACTGGAGTATGCCTATCTGTGGAATGGACAACTACTATCACTATACAGGGTTACAGTGGTCATGCTCATACACATAGAATCACAGGACATGTTTGGATGCATTGACTCCAATTACACAAGGTGACAGTGGGCATGCTCATACACTTAGTAGCATAGGGCCATTTGGGATGCACTCTGACTACACAATGTTATACTGGGCATGATCATACATTTAGAAAGAAAGGGCTTGTTTGGATGCACTGACAAATTACATAAGGTGGCAGTGCGTACGCTCATGCACTTAGCAGCACATGGCTGTGTGGGATGCACTCTGATTCTAACCACAGAAGGCCACAGTGTGCATGCTCATACACTTAGATGTACATAACACATTGTAATGGACTCCTATTGTAAACACACAGGTTTACAGCTATGTACATCTTGACTGACAGTATATATGCACATCGTACAGGTTTGCTACCAAATATCTGTATGTTGCCCGTAAATGGTATATCTGCATCTGTGCTGTGTGATACACATGCATACATGTACATGAAGTACTGCCATATATATGTGAAGTATACACAATCATGCATGTGTGGAAGTGACAGACAATTGGTTAAACTGGACACACAGGTGGATGCAAAGTACAGCGTGTGTCACACACATTGCTGCCCTGAAAGGCATACATTGATATCAGGTTGTGGATAGTGGCATTATACTTGGAACAGTGGCATGTGCAAGCATAATACATGAGCGCCATTGTCTAATGGTACTGAGGTGCAGGTGTCAGGATGATCTCTCCCAGCTGTGTTAGTAGTTGTCATTATTAGCAGGACCACTCCACTAAATATATCTGACATTGGTCATCTACACAATGTCTGCTGCTGTCCGTCACCTTAGATGCAGCATTTGATACCAAGCACAATACTGCCACTTGCAGTGATGTCATGGTATGAGTGGTAACTGCTTGACCAAAACAATGAGCCAATGTACTGCTGTAATCATGAGGTTGTCCATTGTCTGTCATTCTGGGATGACATGACTGAAAGAAGACAAGCCTTTGTCACAGATTACATGCATCCATTATTCAAGGGAGTGTGGATAATACCTAGGTCACATTTACCCATATAGTGCCATTCCAAGGCAAATGTACTAAACACAGAAGTAACACCCTGACACCTACAAGACAGTTGCATTGGATGCTTATGCTAACCAGTGCTAGATGTGTGGCTTTCATAATCCATTTGCTCAAAGTAGAACCTACAATGGGGAATACTGACATCTGTGCAGTGAGGAACACCTGGCTGAAGGCTCTGTAGTGCACAATAGCACTACCACCATATAACTCAGATCCAGACATGTGGGCCTAACACTGGTACGGACCACTCCAGGTGATTGTGTCCATATATTCATAAAGGCTGCTCACAGGTAAAGACCACTACTCCAACATAATGCATCACAGATGAGTAAGGTACAGGTGACAGTGGCAAAAGCTGCATTCTTGGTTGTATCCTCATATAGATCCATCACCATGTCCTCAGACTACCAACACACATCCATAAATGTGGTATGAAATAGTATGGTACAACACCAAATAACCTTCGACTGGTGGACTGTACCTAGCCCTACATCAACTGTGAAAAGTACCCATGTACTGACACAGTTGCATAATGTGTTATGCAATGCAATAATACCACAGTTCATACCCAGGTCAGTTGTACACATACCAGTGTCCTTCGGATGTTGTCAGCATTAACACAGTTGACTGTTGCTGTACACCAGTAAACAACACACTCATGGTTGAATATGACCTAGCTGTACCTGCCCTGGATATGTACATCCCACACTTATACAGCATAAATGAAAATACCATAGCTGTTGTTGTCCTTTGTACAAACAGGTGACTACATTCATTACACACATGCACATGGAAGATAGGTCCATGGCTGCTGAATGCTAACAATACATACATTTTGATATCTATGTTGACAGAGGTAATATTCCCTCTCTACTGGTCACCCATGACACCTATCATATCATACAACAACCCATGTGGCATGTATGTCATTAGACATGTCCACCAAATGCAATGCCTACAAACATAACCAAAATAACAGGATCATAGGACCTACACACATGACCTGTATTGACAGACTCAGGGAAATACAGCTATGCTCTGTATGTTCCTGAGTAGTTACAGGGGATATGTCCATGACATGTACAGCCATGTGTGACCCACAGATCCTACATGTACACCATGTCAACAATTGCAATCCATGCATGCTGGGTGCTGTCTGGACATTAACCTTATTACCACAATCGCCAGAACATGCTGGGTGTGATGTTTACAAGCCACAGACCCTGCACATGCTTGAATAAGTGTAATGCCTAGCTCAAACAGAGCACATTGCTGGCACTCTTCCACGAATCATGATGTGTGTGTGGCAAATATGATGTGCTCACTGTTGACCATTACAGTGTCCTGGCTTCACAGTGGAACTGTCAACTAACAGTTTGTGGGATCATGAAATGGAATATTGCTGTGTGTGTGTCTTGCTGATATGTGCTGTTGGCATAAATGTACATGTAGCTACTCAGTGAATGTGCTTGTGTGTCCTACCAGTACATGAATACAAGATCCATTATGGTGTAATGCTCAGCTAGGTTTCACACATGGTGTGGGGAAGGTGTGGAATGCATCCACATGACCTGCTAGCCCACTTACTGATGGAGACTGCATATGTGTACACGTATTGATGTGTGGTTAGATTCCATGCATGTGCAGTGTCTGATGTTTGAAGGTGACTGTTGTCTTAGTACATCATGCAGTTGCAATGCAGCCTCAACATTGCCAACTGTATATGGTGATATGCTCAAAGTACAGTAAGCTGTACTTTAGGTTTGGACATAACTACCAAGTGGTGGGGCTACTTTGCAGATGAATGATTACTGAGGACAGCTCACAGGTGTTACAACCATTCCTACAATAACCTGTGTAACTGCTAAGCTATGGTTTTGTTAATTGAAGGGGGTGACACACAACATAGAATGCAGTAAGGGTGACACTGAAGGCAAACCTCTTGACACATGTAACAGTAACAACTTCCCTGTGCATATATTGTGCATATATCAGCACAGTTGGCAAAGGAAAGAGTCAGTGCACTTTGTAGCACATGCAATAGTGCTGTAACTCTGAAATGCCTATCATGAGATAGGCAGGTGTTTGATTCACAGTACTGACACGTGTGGATGTGTGTGTGTCCATATATGTCACATATGGTGGGGAATACATCCCAAATTTTTTTCACTCTCCTGTACACTGTTGTTGTCATCTTTACAGAGTGAAGTGTAGAAAGCAAGATATAGGCAGGAGTTGGAATCTCACATGTCAAGTGCCTGTATGTGTGTGACATAGGTGTATATCTTTGTTAATGCCAGAGTGTGTGTGTGTGTGTGTGTGTGTGTGTGTGTGTGTGTGTGTGTGTGTGTATGGCTGTCTGGTCCCTGGAGCGAGGCTGTATTTTACCATAGTGAAATGATAAGACCCCCTCCCCCAGTCACTCAATGCAATCTAGTATCCCTGTTGATGTCATCAATCTTAGAAGGGCATTCTAACCACCTGTAAACATGTATGCCCTGGGGAGAGCACTCACCGCATTCTAGTATATCTGTCGATGTCCTCGATCTTAGACCATTCTGACTATATGTACATATGTAATCTCTGTGGTGCGTCTTGTAATTGTGTAGTACTATAATGATGATTTGCACATAGGCAGGGGTTTTCATCCCAACACTGGCAACTGTGTGTGTGTCAGAGTGTGTGTTATTTTGTCTGTGAATTTCTGCGTGTGTGGGCGTGTTACTGTGCCTGTGAATCTCTGAGTGTGTGGTTGTGTGTGTGTGTTTGCATCCTGTTATGAGAGCAGGTATTACAGCTTCCCAATGAGAAACCACTTTTTCCACTGGCCTTTACCCTTGTCATCTGCTAAACCACTCTTTTACCTCCTCCCCACTCCAGGTAACTATACCTGTGATGTCACCCACTATGGGTGTGACGGCTCTGGCCACAGTAGCTTACTACACAGCTGTCATGCTCTTGGATCATTAGATCAGTAAACACGTTTGAAACTTGGGAGATTATAACTGTGATGTGGAACCTACAAAGTGCATGCATTGTCATACAGACCTGTGAGTAGTCTACATTTACATATGGGACACTAACCGTAAACACTGACAGAAGAAGGCAGAACATCAAGATCATCATGCAGTTACTGTTGTTACACATGATACAAACTGTCAGAAGTACAAAATGCATTCTAAAACTGTAGTACATGGTATGTCTGCTGCCTGTCAACACTACTCAACAATGGTAATCTACAATTGTCTTCCTAGTATGTTCACCCTGTGCATCAGACCATATGAGCATGCCCCTGCACCGATGGTGTGGATGACAGGGATACAGCACAGGCATCATCATATGCACAGGATGATAATGTTTGCCAGAGGCCTAGGCTCCACTATTGGATGACATCCTGTGTGTGGGTTAGGGCCTTTTATCTCATTGGGCATTTGTGGATGTTATGCGTGTGTGTGTTGAGGTGCCCTACATTTGTTACTGGTGTGTGTGTGTGTGTGTGTGTGTGTGTGTGTGTGTGTGTGTGTATGTGTGTGTGTGTATGCACACAGGTCTGGCATGTGGCTGGCCTACACAGGGGTATTATTGACAGCTGCAGACTGTACAGGGCAGGTTTTACAGTTCACAGTGTCCGGCCACATGACCTGTGCCTGCCAGGGGTTGCACGGGCACTACCAGGCAGAGGTCCAGATTGGGTACTGTCTGATGACACATGTCCACTGGATCCATGTCCCTGTTGGGACCATCCAGGACCACGTGCATGTGGCCTGCTGTGTCCTGGTGTGGACAGCACAACACTAGCTGCACTGCTGCTGCTACCGCCACCATGGGAGCAGGCATGTGATGTAGCATATTCATGTAGATCTTCAACAGATGATGTAGCTGGACTACGTCCATGTGCTCGACGCCTCACTCCCACCAGATGTTCCAGTACACAGTCCACACTCGAGGATTGACATGCCATGGTCAAGGACTCTCACCATGGCACCCAATCGTCTATCCAAAACATCTGCAAGATGATGTTGAGAATTTGCAATTGCCTGGATGTTGTCAGTTAAAGAATGGACAGCTGTCCTCTGAAGCCTCAGACCTTCTCTGTTGTGCCATTCAGCACATGCCTGTGCCTCCATTACAGCTTGAAACATGCATCTGGTGACACCAGCTGATGTGCTATGTCTTGCAGGGGCATGTTGGCCAGAAGTCCTCCTAAGAGCAGCCCTGGGCACATGCATGTGTGGGACATCACCAGTCAGTTGGCTGGAATCATGGTGTGCAGGCACACCTTCCATAGTCTCCACACATTCCTGTTCCATTCTACCACCCGCCAACTGTCCTTCCTCTATGGCCACTGGTGATGGAGTATGTGTAGGCATGAGAACATTGTGTGGGGATGAGGGGGATACAGGTGGAATGGCAATCAATGGCACAGATTCATCACTTGACAACCCTGCCTGTGCCTCAATCATACTTTCATCATCACTGCTAGAGTCTGTGGGGACACTAACATCAGGTGGACTGCAAGAGGGCAACACATCTACATCAACACCTGTGATGGGCAGACAAGGACTGTACATTACAGGTTATACAGCATAGTACAGACACACAGACAGACACAGACAGAGACACATGATATGGCACCCAACGGCATGCAACATGGATGTGATATGGCAGAAGGCATTCACCTTAGACAATTATAGTGGTAGTTATCATACATCCACCTTTCTAGTACAAGGATCATAACATGCCTGACAGATCCCTGTCCCATACACTTTACATACACCTGTCATACTATGCATCCCTGTCCAGCAAAGCTTCATATTGCCCCTCTTTGAGACATGGTGTGATGACCACATGGCAAATATATCAGTAACCCTGTGGATCAGTTCTGTGGCACTGCTTGAACTGGCCACTTTTGAGACATGGTGTGATGACCACATAGCAAATATATCAGTAACCCTGTGGATCAGTTCTGTGGCACTGCTTGACCTGGCCACTGGAAGTTACCTGTCTGCACACAACAGCATGCATGTGTTATAGCAGGAGGCATGCACCTCACACAATTATAGTAGTAGTTAGCATACATCCCTGTGTTGTGCCATTTGTGTTAGTAGGTCATGCCCCAAACCTGCAACACAATGCATGCACTATGCACTGTTGCACCGCACAGCCATGTTTTGTGCAACATGCCCCACATTTTAACAGACCATCACTGACCTGTGTACATCTGCCACTGATGCTTTGTGTTGATTAATGCCCCTATGTGTGATGAGGACATCAGCAGAAGGGTATGTTGAGTGAATACTATGTTTGCCCTAGCCCTAGCTTGCATATCTCCCTCACAGCAGTGCATGTCTGTTCAACCTTATTCTGCTTACCCCTGGGCTGAGTCTACAAGCATTGTGCATGTGGCTGTATACACATGTTTGACATGGCTGTCCCTACTTTGCAATGGTGCCACAGACCAGCACAGGTTAAAAGTACACCAGCCTGCTGTGTGGTATATCGTTTCATTTGACACTCATGTTGCTAAAGTAGTCAGGAAAACCTTCTACATTGCCCACCTGATCATGAAGGGATTCACATCTAGATCAAGGGAGGTCATCGTCCCCCTGTACTCATCACTCATTAGACCTATGATTGAGTACAATGCCCAATTCGGAATGTATCTGACCCGACACCTGCAGCAGCTGGAAAGGCCCCAAAAGTTCCTCACCAAGAGGATAAAGGGTCTCAAAAATATGTCTTATGCTGCCCGACTGAAAGAACTCCAGCTCTATTCAGTCTCATACCGCTTGCTCAGAGGTGACCTGTGCCTGACATATAAGGCCATGTCAAACCCAGATTTGATGAATATGCTTCACCTCAAAAAATCTAGATCCCTCAGAACCACAAGGGCGGGAGACTTAAACCTTGACACGGTTATTAATAGGACGTGCTGGAGGGACAGATTCATCACCCAGAGACTCCCTATGCTGTGGAACAAAATCCCGGTACATGTAAGGCAGAGCACCTCGCTGGCCTTGTTCAAGAGGAATCTTGACCAATGGATGGGAGATCGCAGATATACCCCAGGGATTACTTCAGTGTCACTGCTTGACAGAGGCACAGCAAAATAATAGGCATAGTTTTATTCAAACTAAAGGGGTGGCGAAAGCCACATATCTATGGGCTAGGCTTATAAATGCCCTAGGGCAGATAGCCTAGTATGAACCTATGAACCTATGAACCTATATGACCTAGAAAATCACATGTAGTATGACATGTCTTCTGCTGACGTGTTGAGTGACATGCATACATGTTTAACACAATGGTGTCCTTTCAAATATACAGTGAGGTAATGGTGTCTCAATGCAGGGACGTGTTATACTAACATGGACCTTCAGCGGACGCAATGTTCTCAGTCCACCCTACAGATATACAGTGACATACATTGAGCTGATGTGCATAGCCATTGCAGGGCATCATGTGGCTTCACTATTGCTTTACAGTGTGAGTTACAGACACAGTTCATAGCCATAACTGTGTTCAGATACAATACATATCTATTGTGGAATGTGACATACATCACTGAGGTGTATACATGCTAAACCCTAATGTGGAATGTGTGACACAGGTCACTGAAGGGTATACAGATGACACCCTGCACATCTGCAACCATATTGCTGATGCCTGGCAACTATCCCCCAGACATGGCTAACCTAGCAGTACTCTATGTCCCACATGCCATCTGTGTACCTCACACACATGAGGAGCAAGCATGGCAGTGATGTCTGACACCAGCAAGGTGAATGTACTGTATCTTTGGCCTGATGTGGTTGTATGTGTATGTTGTGCAACACATGTATGTATTTGGATACTGTATAGGTGAAAGCTTTCATGTCGTGACACACTCAAGATGTTCAAGACATGTTATGTGGTGGTTTGGTGTATTGCCTACACAAGCTGTGCTATGATGTTTAGTGTGTCACATCTGCAATATGACCATTACACAAAGGCCATAGTTGTATTGTGTTGAGCCAATGTACAACAGGGTGTACACACATGTACATCCCTTCTACTGTGTGTGTTGCTTCATGTCTCTGGACATCCTCCATGGCCATGTGTAAACATGCTTTGTCCAATGGTTGTGATGGGCATCTATTCCACATGTCAGTGTTGTCCCATATGACATACACCCGTAGATGTCATATGCTCCACTGAGGACAGGGTTATGCAGGTAAAGGGTGGCATGTTTGGGATGAGAGATATCATGTTTTGCAGGATAGTTAACTGGTGTTGCCATCAGCCACCAAAATGTCATGGACATGTCAGATAGCACATGACATTGTGCGACAATCATACCACCATACATTATGTGTATGTGTGTGAAATGGCCACATGGCAGATAGCATGCAATTAATATGATCTGTGCATTATAAAGCCTGATAAATAATAACAATCTCACCTGAACAGGCTGCTGTCACTGCAAAATGCCAGAGGTACCTAAATAGGAGTGTCACAGCAGTAAGATCATTATCCACACCTGTGTGATAGCTACAGGGTGCAATGTGCATGTTAGCATATAAGCCAGTACAATAGACTATACTATGGAGTATGCACATCTGTGCATACATAGAGTAGCAAACTATAGTATGCGGAATGTGTGCAGACATGCCTTGCATATGATGTTACATTAAATATTGTACAGTAACACATGTAACTATATGAAATATAGTTGTGTTCTATATGCAGTAGTGCCTTATCAGGCAACTCCCGGCTCAGTGGTTGTGAGACACCCACCTCCACAATTCCAGCTAAAGCTTGTGGATGGAGTTCTGCAGGTGTCCCCAGGTTGGCCAGTAGCTCCTCGGTACGTGTGAGTGGGGGATGGGTGAGTGCCCCCCCCACCTGTTGCAGCTTGTTCCCTGGTGATTGCATTTGCATGCTGTTTCGCCCATCTAATGAGGTTGGTGCAGTGTCAGCGCACCTGCTGATAGGTGCAACTGTGGCCGCCAACATCATTTACCCTCCTGCGAAGTTCCTCCCACTAGGCATCCCGCTGCTGTGCATCCTGTGGCACATGACTGAAGAGTGTTTCATGGTTGTCAAGGAGGTATGAAATGAGGACCTCATCTTCCAAGCGGGTGTATGGTGGGAGCCTGGCACGCGGCATAAGACATAATGATGGAGACAGGTCACAGTAACTCACAGAGAAGTACAGAAGTACAGCTGCACATACATGTGTATCACATTTATTATGATTACAAATATATCTTTGAAAATCTGCATGAGACTAACACCACTGACATGTTTAACTCACACACATTTGACACTTACTGGTGATTTGATCTTATCACCATATATGTGTGTGTCAAGTTATGACATTGCTCATACTCCATGTGGATGTTTTCTTGATGTGGGCATGTCTGTTTGCCTCTACTGGTGTTTTTACCTATCAGCACATGCCTGGATGTGTTCCCATTAATGCAAGAGACCTTAATGCTGTGTATATGTCACATATATACAGCCTTAAGGGACATGACCTGTGTCCCTGCAGACTTGCTCATGGGAAGTTTTACATGTATGTGTGTTGCCATATACATCTACATGACACTGTACAGCAGTATAGCATCCTGCCATGTATTACCTGTGTTGCACATGTGAAACACATGGGACAATGGCTAGCTTGAAGGTATTTGCAGGGTTGGATATCAACTATAGCATGTATGTTGATAGTGAACTAGTAGGCTATATGCCTTGGGCCATTTATGAGCCTAGGCTGAAAGGTTACCTAGCTGTAGCCAACAGACAGGTAACTTTCAGTGGCCAGTTCAAGCAGTGCCACAGAACTGATCCACAGGGTTACTGATATATTTGCCATGTGGTCATCACGCCATGGCTCAAAGAGGGGCAATGTGCAGCTTTGCTGGACAGGGATGCATAGTATGACAGGAGTATGTAAAGTGTGTGGGACAGGGATCTGTCAGGCATGTTATGATCCTTGTACTTGAAAGGTGGATGTCCATGAAGTATGTTTTTATTTGAAAGCAGGATGTGTGAGTGTAGCATGCCCAACATCTCTGGGTTGGACTTGGCTTTATTCAGGGTAGGCATCATGCTACATAGTGGAGCTAGGGTTTTGGAAGGCCAGTGTAGGCCATCTGAACGTGGCCAATAACCCTTAAAGGAAATATGTGATCTATTATGGGTCACTTGAGTGTTGAGTATGGCTAAACAATGATCTCTATATTCATGGATGGCACCCTGTCATTATTAGGGATGCCGCTTATGACTACCTGACTGGTGTGGTGAAGTGACTATCAAAGGAAAGACTAGTGTCCAGCTGCATCCCATACACACACAGTTTCCATTATGTTGACCACTGCCTAGGTGGTAGTTAATGGGTACAAGGTTTTTAGCATAGGGGATGTCAATGCAGTACTTAGCTGTCAGATTGTGGCCATATGTCACACATCCCACATCTGACCCACAAAGGCCCTTCTGTATGTTGCCCGCAGCACTCATTGAGTCAACTATTGCTCCTAGCTCATAGTCATTTGCAAACTTCAATAGGCAGATGCCTTATGTGTTAGTCTGGGTGGTATAGATAACAAAGAGGGGGAGTACCAGTAATGAACCCTGTATTACTATAGCCTGCACTGGTTTGATGTGCATGTATTAGTCAGACACCTTCTGTAGTGTTGTTTCTGCCATCAGTCCAGTTGCCAACCAATCCTGTGACATAGGAATATACACCTAGTTTACTGAGTGTAGCTGGAACACAGTATGGGTGATAGTATTCTCAGTCCTGGCAAGGTCATGATATGCTGTCTGAATCAACCTGTCATCTACATCTGTACTGACTACATCAAATAAGTCAATCAAGATTCATGGCCTTACAGACCAGACACAGCAGGGTAGTAGAGCACTGTTTCCCATTATCAGTGGTGACTCCCCCTTTGTGGGGTGTGATAACTGTTGCTGTGCACCATTCAGTGTGTACACAGCTTGACATGAAGCTATGATTGAACATGATGTGTATGTGGAGAGCAAATTGTTCTGACATTTGTGCAAAATACACCCTGGGATGTTGACATGTCCCATGCAAGCTGTATGTATGGCTTTAGAGAGTGCAGCTTGTACCTGCATAGTTGTTATTACAGGGGCTATGTAGTGTAAATGGATATTTAAATATGTGTACCTGTTGGGGGGGGAGGTGAGAGTATGTTTAGGTTATACAAGACCCTCTCTGGATGAACAAGTGCTATTTCTGTAGGTGCAGTACTTCTCATACCATAGTGCTGTGAAGCACAGCAGGTCTTGTTGTTGCCATTACGATTCATGACACAGCTATAGAATTCTCTGTGGTTGGCCTCATAATATGTGGCTGATTAGTTTCACAGTAGCTCTGTGTGGTTTTATATGGTGTATCTGCATCTTACTGAGGCTGACCAGAGATCACCTCCACTCATGTGTGTTCACTCTTACAACAGTTACTATCTTCTGTGGTACAGTTTAAGGCAGGGTACCACCTGTTTGCCTTCCTGTTTGTGTTTAGTTGAATCTTGGTTCTGTTTCAATGGCACAATCACTGCACTTATGTGACTGCTTAAAGTGCATTTGTGTAGGATTCAGCATTTGCACATGCATTGTCCATCTGCCTGGGTGCCATGACAGTCACCACTTCGCTCTTAAGAAGCATAACATTGGCTTTGGAGACAATGTGTAGCATACTGTTAGCCCTGTTTGTGTGACTGTGGTGATCCAGGTCATTGGGGTCCATGAAATCCAACATGCACTGAGCACAGGTATTGGTACATGAGGAGTCTTCCCAGTTCATAATGAGATAGTTGAGAGTAGCTATTATTATGATTTTCTGTCTCAAACCTAATATTACCCATTGCAGCACAATATGGCAGATGGGAATTCTGAGGCATGGTGGGTGATCTGTCGCAAGGTGCAAATTGGATTCCACTTTGGCACAAAGGTAGTTGCTCAACATAATGCATCTGAAGTTATGCAAGTGCAACTAGTGTGCAGGTGTATATTTCCTTCAGTAATATGGACACACCTGTGTCCTGTGTGTTCCAATAAAAGATAATGGCCAAGAGGTGAGGTATGTGTTATAACATGGTCATGAAGGGGTGCTCTTGAGCATTGAACCATATCACAGTCACTGCACAGATATGTTCTCCATATTAAGGATTGACGTAAGTGAGTCCATACTGAGTTTCTGCAATGTATCATTGAGCAGAGAGACGTAGTTTATTTCTTAGCTGTCTCTGTTACAGCAGTGGACATTCACTTGAACTTTGCATGATGAAGGCACTGCAGGGGAAGCATGAGCCCTAGCCAGTATCCACATTCCCAGGGGTGACAGGTGTAGGCCCTGTCTGGCAAAGCATCATGGTCTGTCAACCATGTTATCCCAGGCAGAGAGATACTGGATACCCTTTCAATTACACCAGTACATTAGACAATTGTAGAATACAATCCTTTTGTCCATGTACTGCAGTATCATTCTGGCCAATGGCAGAATGCTACCCAGGTCTTGGGACATACCTGCATGGGTAAGCGTGCAGGTAATGTTAGTCCTTGAATCCTTTTGGCAATACATCGGAATGTAATAAAGTTTTGCTAAATGAAAGATGTCTGTGTATTTCTGTCATGGATATTTGCAGTCATTGTACTTGTGTTGGTGACTAACCCTATTTGGCTCATGTCCATAGAACATATTTGCAATAGTGAATTGGTATATACTCTTCATATGATATGTTCATATTGTTTGGGGGTGGCAGAATGTGTGATTGCTATGCTCCATGTTATACTCAGATTTGAACACTTCAGATGCTGTCTGTACACATGTATGCATGTATGTATGTATGTGTATATATATATATACAGATATATATATATATATATATATATATATATATAGATAGATATATAATATATGTTATTGCATATGTTTATATGTACCTCCATAGATGTGTAGATGTTTTTAAGCTATCTATATATCTACATATATATATATATATATATATATATATATATATATATATATATATATATACATTTGGCTATGTCAAGGATCTATGTGATAACACACACACTTGCACTGTGCCGGTGCAATATAGCACAAAATATACTGAACCTACTAATATCGCCAACATCCTTGCAGATACATTCAGTGCAAACTTCACCCCCTAAAGAGCACACAACAATTCCCGTAAAGTACTGTATCCCAGACATCAGAGGCACACAGGTGGAAATAGCCCTCTCAAATGGCAAAACACAGTGTCGATGGTGTCCCAGACTGCATCTTGCAAACACTACAGGATGAACTAACCCACCACCTATTTAAGCTTTTCAACCTTAGATTCTACACAGGCTACATGCCCATACAATGGTGCATAGCAATGGTTATTCCATGCCACCAAGGTGGAAAAACAACTCGCCATGGTAACTACCTCCCCATAAGCCTGACTAACCTGGTCTACAAAGTTATGGAGCGCATCCTCATGGCACTCATTAACAAAGACATTGATAACCTCCAAACACTTGTCCCAACCCAGGTTAGCTTGGTTGAGTGCAGATCATGCCTACTGAACCTGTTTGATGTCTTACAGACAGTCACAAAGGCGTTAGATGAGGTGGTTTACACATACTACGTGGACCTCGGCAATGCTTTTGACACCATTCCCCATTTAGGTATTATTGATAAACTCACCAGCCTGTACATGTACCCATACATCACAGGATGGGTTGTCAACAGGCTTACACACAGAACCCACATGGTAAGACTAGCAGCCTCCAGGTCCAACTCTGAACCAGTCACAACTGGTGTCCCACAGGACTCAGTCCTGGGACCCCTACTGTTTAGCATATACTTCTCAGAGGTACAGGCAAACACAGGTGGACTACGGCAGAGCATGTTTGGCAATGACTGCAAACTGGGAGCCATAATTGACAGTCCAGCTGACACAGACATTCTTCAAAGGGCCTCACAGAGACCGACACAGGGTGTCAAAGTCATGGCCTCAAGCTAAGTGCCACAGACTGCATGGTCATTCCATTTGGGAAAAACTAAACACCCACATAGTGACACATACATGGCAGCCACCTTAATACAGATGAGGTAATAGGGGATCTGGGGACTAAGGTAGATAGTGATCTCTCCTTTAACAATCATATCTCCAAAGTAGTTAGGACGTCCTTCTATGTAGGCCATCTAATTACTAAAGGGTTCACATCTAGACATACTGAGGTTATAGTGCCCCTTTACTCATCACTCATCAGTCCCATAATAGAGTATGATAACCCATTTGGGATGTACCTCAGAAGACACTTCCGACAGCTGGAAGATACACGAACGTACATCGCCAAGAGGATTACTGGCCTCAAACATATGTCCTATGCAGCCAGACTGAATAAAGTCCTGCTTTACTCAGTGGCATCACGTTTACTCAGAGATGATCTCTGCTGGCCAACAAAGCCATGTCCAACTCAGGCTTAATGGATATGCTCCACCTATGGGAATCCATGTCACAGTGAGCCACACGCTGTAGTGAGCTAAACCGTGCCACAACAATAACTAGAACATGCTGGAGGGACAGATTCCTGTCACTGAAACTCCCCATGCTTTTGAACAACATCCCTAATTACATTATACAGAGCCCCTCACTAACACTCTTCAAGAGAAACCTTGAAGAGTGGATGGGGAACAGTAGATATACACTAGAGATCCCGCCATTGGCTTTGCTCCACAGAGGGACAGTTAATTAATCAATGGGGTGGCAAAAGCTGACACATTTTGGCTAGGATTATGAATGCCCTTGGGCAGTTATCCAAGTACCTATCTATGAACCTTTGAACCTATATATACAGTATCAGCACATGCTGATAGCTTAATTTACTGTTCAGGTGTTGACTTACCTTGTGCCAATAGCAGTTGTGTGTGCAATAGTTGAGGGCTGCCTATGTTGGATGCATACAGTAGACTGCTTATACATGACAATTTACATGTAGTCTTGTGTGTGTGCCATCCATTTTTACTGTGTGTGCAGGTGGAGAAAGGTGTCAGTCCCTAGGTGCCTACACTGTCAGTGTGTGTGCTATACGTTCCCTCTTTGCCAAGGCATGGGCATACTTGGCACGCCTCTGTCTGCCTACTGGGGCTGGCTCAGGGTGTTCATGGTCTGAGTACCTCTGTGCCTGTGGGGCCCTTGGCAATGGTGGTGGGCTGTGAGGGCCTTCACCATTCTGTCCCTGCTGCAGCTGTTTCCGCAGGATCATATTGTGTAGCATAGAACATACTATGAAGATGTGGGCACATGTGCCTGGAGAGTACTGCAAGGCTCCACCAGATATGTCCAAGCAATGGAAACGTGATTTAAGCATCCCAAACACATGCTTTATGAAGATTCTGGTGTGTGTGTGTGCCTCATTATGGTGTTCTTGCATGGGTGTGTGTGCATTTTTGATGGGAGTCATCATCCACTGTTCCAGTGCATAGCCAGCATCCCCCACCAGGTGGCCATTTGGGATGCCCCCCCTGGCAAATACCTGATACAGCTGTGAGGCATGCCAGATGTGGGAGTCATGATAGCTTCCAGGGCTGCCAGCACACACATCCATGATAATGCCCTAGGCATTGCACATGACCTGGCAGTTGATGGAGGGGTATCCCTTGTGATTTATGTAGCACCTACCCTGCTCACCGAGTGGTGACTTGATGTGTATGTGTGTGCAGTCTATTTCACCCAGTACCTCTGGGTATTCTGCCACATGGTGGAAGAGACGCATATTGCTGTCAATCTCCTCCTGCATTCAGGGGGAAGTATATGTGCTCATTGGCATGTGGTAACATGGCATCCAGGAACTTGTGAAGTACCCTGGATGCTGATGCCTGTGAAATCCCCATGATATCCCCAGTTGGCCTTTGAAAGGTACCTGTGGCTAGTATTCTCAGGCTTACACATACCTTTGTATCCACTGGGATGGGTTCCCCTCTGTCTGTTTTGGCTTTGAGGCATGGCCGGCACAGCTCCACAAGTTGCTGTAGGGTGTCCCTGTCCACCCTGTAATGTTCTACTATCTACAGATCATGTAGCCCCTGATAGGTTATCCTGGGTCTGAACACTCTTCTCCTCCTCTGGTGCCTGAGGTGGTTGTCAGTATCATCCTCCACACCACCTTCAGTCTCCAGCACATGCTGGTGGATCAAAGCTATGGCAGCCCCTAACATTTACATATTAAAAGTTCCCTGTATGTATACACCAATGGTGCAGAGTGTATGGGAATACACAAGTGTGTGTGAGATGCTTCCACACTTTATAATTTTGTGCTATGGATGCTGCTGATGTCGTTGGCTGTGTATGAGCAATGTCAGCTGCAGAGTATCTTAATTATGGGTTTTACAGTGAATACTGCAAGTATGGGGCCTGTAGTGTGGAGTTATGCTTGCCTGTCTTGATTAATCTGTTGCCCTTTAATTCACTTTTAAACCTGGATCCCCTCCCATTGTCAGGCATGCATCCACCTGCCAACTTTTTTGTTTTGTACTTTCCCTACCCAGTCATGCATTGCAAAATGTGTTTTGTAGCTGATATAATGCAATTCTGCTTTGTTCTGCTGTGACACTTTACTGTTTTCTTTTCAGTACAGCCCCTCCCCTTTCTTGTTCTGCAGGTAGCTGCTTGCAGCCTTGTTAGCTGTTGTCAATGGCTCACTGTAGGTTCCTAGGTGTTAATTAGTTATTTGTACTCCAATTTCCCTGCTGCAGCATTTCCTTATTTTTTTTCCTATATCCTTCCTGTTTTAGCTCCAGTGTGACCCACGTAACCCCATTTACCAAGTTTAAGCACGTTTTAATTTCCGTTCACATGCATACTTGGTTACCTTGTGTGCTCTCAGCTAAAAAAAGCTATTGCCAGTTCAACACACCCCTTTCCTGCTGCTTTGCTTAGCTACAGGAAAACCAGATTAGCAATGCTCCAATCTGCTTACAGCAAAGGTGACACACCCCTCTCTTGATGTCATTTTTTATCTCAAGGACACACCTCGGTGTTATAATGCTACGCTGTGAATGTGCATCCTTACACCAACGGAGAATCTGTGATTCACTATTACTCCTCTCATTTGCATGGCATTGCCTACTAATTCCTAGCTGCCGCACAAAACACTGTCACAGCTCCTTAGCAACCCTTACACCATGGTGTGGTGTAACATGCCTGCCATTGACTATTATGGGGAAACCATGATATGTGTTAAATTGCAGTTTTATTCTATTTTTTTCAATTTTCCTTGCGATCCCCTTTGCACTCCTCTGTCCTGCACTTAAACTTTGGATAGTGCGAAAAATAAAATTAATGTTCTTTTTATATTTTGTACATGTTTTTTATGCCAGTGGCTATATATTTCGCCATTGGCATATATTAACAATATAATACATGTGTCTGGTCGGCTGTCATGGCTCCGATTTTATGTTTGCAAAAATGTAAACCATTTTTTACGGTTTACATTTCTGCATGTTTACACTATGCCTGCACTACTTCCTGGATCACTAAATACCTTCAGTTGCATGCTACACTGCTGAAAATGGGGTAATTAGCATACAGGGGCAGGGAGCTGTGCGGGCATAGCATATGCAGGTAGTGCACGTGGAAACAGTTCGTACCTGGATCGCTCGCCGGCCATATTTGGTGTTGGAATGCCAATGCTACACCTGCACCTGGCGCAAGCTTCATGAATCCCAGGGATAGTGTTTTGCCATGTTTTGTGCTTTAATATTTAATAAACCAGCATTTTTAGCATGAAGCTCATATATGCCAGTGGAATTATTTTTGTTGTGTTTAAGTTATTAGTTTTTAAAGTGTCTAGGAGGTCTCTGTGGCTTGGGGTGGTTACATTTGAGCCTCAGGTTATGTGAGTCTATGTGACTGCTCTGTACTATGTGAGATGGGTGTTATATGTGTGTGTGTTACTGACAATCTGCTTGGTAGAGTAGGTGCTTGTAGGCAAGAGACTTGCCTCCAAATGACATTGTAAATTACATCTACTGCATATGTATGAGGATTAGATAGTTATCAGTGTATGTGAGGCAACTTCTGTATTGTCTCAGGATGCCCATGTCCACTAGGCAAGCTGCAGATATAGCAGGGAAGAGCATGTCCATGACTTTTAATCCTAGTTGCTTATTCTACAGCATGATAGTACATGATAAGTTCACAGCTGACTAGCTTGGTTGTTGTAGGAGTGTAGATTACTAACAAGACTGCGTTAACATGCCTAGGGTCAAGCTAGAGAACTAAGTGTTTCTCAGCATGTAAAATATCTGTTCAGTGTGCAGCTAGGGATTTAGGAAACCAAAGAGGCAGTTTTATAGAAACAAATGTCCTGTTTTGGTGTCTGCTTCCAAAAAGGGCACTGCCACCCATTGCTGTATGATGAACAGTGCAATGACTTTACACAGGCAAAGACAAAGGTAAAACCAACAAATTGGACCTCTGACCAATAGGCACTTGGAACTTTTAAACCAGTTCAGAAGTGACCTGACCTATCTCTACTGTCACTAGGGAACACATCAAAGACCCCCTAATGTAAAACTACTGTCTAGGGTCACCCGGAGTGCAGAAACAGCACATTAAGGCCAGAAGCCACACAGAAAGTGCAGAAAATCAAAAAAGACATCTGTCATTGATAATTACAAACAAAGAACAAGGTCACAGTAGTTAATACCCAGATTAGTGATATAGCACTGACAGATTTTCAGATAAAGTGCAGTTCAGGCTCGGTTGATGCATCCGCAAAGCACTTGCAATGTATCAGCAATAACAGCAAAAGTTCAAGTATAAAGTTCAAAATTTTCTTCAAAAACAACACACTTTAACAGCAAAACTCCACATACTTCAAATAATGTGCAAAACAGCCATTTTTAGGTACTAATCAAGCAGCGGATTGATCTGGGTGCACCAAAAAAGATTCTGAAAACAGTGTTGTCATCACTAAGTGAGTTGGAGCTTTGAGCTGATAAGACAGGCAGAAGCAACACTGAAACAAACAAAAAATATTTCTGGCTACTAGCAAGCAGGCAATCAGGCACTTGATGGTTTCAAAAAGTGTATCCCAGCTCAGAAAGTAGCTAGACCCTCTCTACTGCCACTAGGGATCAGATCAAAGACTTCCTAATGTTAAAACACTGTCTGGGGCCTCCCACAGTGCAAAAATAAGAGATTAAGGCTAGAAACCAAACTAAATCTGCAGGAAATAAAAGAAAATAGCTATGGTAAGAGTCCAGGTTGCCAACAATTTTAAACCAAGAATAAGGTCACAATAGTTAACACAAGATTAGTGATACAGCACTAACAGATTTTCAGATATAGTACAGTTCAATACTCAACAGTAAATATAAAGTAAGTAAAGAGTTCTGGGTGGGTCTAGATGCAGACCAGTAACCAATTAACAAAACAGCTAAAAAGTAGGTTTAAAGTGCAAAATCTTCTTCAAAAGCAGCACAATTTAACAACAGAACTTTAAATAACTGAATACAGTATAGTAGAGAGCAGCTTTTTTCGGCACTTATCTAGCAGTGGATTTATCTGGATGCACCATAAAGCCTCTGGGAACAATGGTGTCATTGCTAAGTAATTTAAAAATTCATTTTCTAACAAAACATCTGCAGGTAATTAAGATTCCACTATAATTTGTCAAGATGGTGTATGCAAACAAATGTCTAATATGTATGTGTTGTACTGTTTATTATTAGAGGTCTTGAGGAGGTATTGTGGAATAGTACAGAATACAAGCTGCATCATATTAATATCACTATCTATTAGAGGATAGTAGGACTCGGTAGTAAATCCCACAATTTTTGCAAAATATTTCCATATGTTCTCATAACATTTACTGCAATTTTATGGTGTCCCTTCTCATGAACTATGCCACAGTTACTATGCAATTTTGTAAGGAAACAGGATTTTACACTGCCGAATCAACTTAGGATAGAATTGCGTAATCCAAAGAAACAAGAACAGTACGTAGGTAAACCAGGCAGGATACAAAATGCAAAACAGTAGTAAAAAAATCCCAAACCTGAAAACGTTGAGGTAAAATGCAGCATTTATTCCAAATAGGAAAAAAAATCACAAAGCATTTGGGATCAACCCTTCAAAAGTGTGTAAAAAAAGAGATCAAATGCCTTCATTTAAATAGTAAATTCAAACTATAAGACTAATCACATGACACCGTTGTATTAAGCAGTTCAGTTTAAAGACATATGTACAGGTAAAATGCTACCTAAAGTCAGTATAGCCATAAAATAAGTCCCAAAAATAAGCTCATAGGTTTTGTTCAAATGGAGCCTAGTCAGGCCTTTAATAATTACAGATTGTGTTAAAATGCCATGAATTGTCTGGCTCCTGCCAAAACGTCTAACAGTACCTTAATGATACTTAATGTACATTTGCATCTGCCTAATTTCCACAGATAAAGATTTCTATAATCTGGAAAAATTCTGTTTAATGAAGTTATCCTTTTTATTGGTTTTATTTAGACTAACAATGAAATTTAGTTCAGTATATCTGGTGTTTTTTTCATTTATTGTAATATCAGACTTTAGCAATGCCAGACATTCAGGATTTCCAAATAATTATAGGCTAAGCACATTACTCCTCATGTCAGTCAGTATGCTACATTATACATTTTTAGCTTATTTAATCTGCCAGAGTACCTATAATTCTACAGAGATGGCATTTTCTTCTTCAATTTATATTGAACCAGTTCCAACATTCTAGTTCTAGTATATTAAAATCAAATTTAGAATAACCACATAATAGGCTGTATTAAAGCCTAACATAAGCTACCTACTATTGCTGCATCTCTAATAGTTGTACAACCATTGTTCTAAATATTATATCTATGATCTTTTTAGCTTTTACCCTAATTATTTAGATATTTTCCATTAAAGTCATGTTGTTAGTAATTGTTATTCCTCAGTCTTTCGTGTTGATTGTCTTAGGCAAAACTTGATTTTCCAAATATAAAGATCCAATTAATTACCTTAACAACTTCAAATACATAATTTTAAAATTTTAGTCCAAACGTTTGGCACATACACTGATTTCTCATAAATAGTTGGTAAGAATACCATAATCAGGTTTTTCATTTTACAGCTATCTGCATACTCAGACACCGCACTTCTACTTAACCAGAGAAATTATGAAAATACAAAATGGAATAACATAGCAACCAGCACAAACCCCAGAGGTACACTAGCTTAGCTGGTTATCCAAACTCATGAGTGCTCCAGAATAGTTATGCACTGTTGCCTTCCTACAAATCAGTTTTTGATCTACCCAACAATATACTGGCTTACTCCACATGAGTTTAAAGCATTGATTATACATCAGTGTGTCAAGGTATCACATAATTTGCAGGGTCTAACTAAAGTAATACAACATGTATTCCAGATTGCAGTGCTAAATTGACATAGCCCTAAAAGCCTATTACACCAGTTATTGCGAACTACCAATTATGAAAACATGTAGGTTAATGTGAAGTAATTCAAGTTTCTTACTGTTCCATAAAGTTTATTAAACTGTTCACAACATTCCCAGTCATGCTTGTCAAACTAATGGGACAGCAATTGCTAACTACATCTTGCCCTCGTCCTCCCCCCTTTAAATATTAGCATCACCATTGCTTATGTTCTTAAATACCTTTAAGAAAAGTTGCTTGAGTGATGCATAATCATGCTGATGATCCATCTTTGTAGCTTATCAGATCCCATTGTAAAGGATGTTTTATCTTTCTTATAGCTCCATGTACCACTGAAGTGGTGAAGTTTACTTATTAAGAATGTTTGTCATCTTTTTGGGTCACACAAAGATATTCTGAGGCATTATGGTCCAACCAGATTACTTATGCTAGAAGTCATACATCTAAAAATGTGTCTTTTTGTATTCTGGTAGAGATGTCAACCTTTTCTGTTGGGTATGAAGACGTTTAGCTCTTTATATGAGTATTGAATGCTCTTCTATCACTGTGATGTGATGCAATCATTCTCCTAGGCTCATAGTTTCTTGTTACAACTTAGAGGACCAAAATATATTGCTTTCATACTTTTTTAATATACTTTTAGTTTAAAACTGCTGCAACAGTTCCATATTTTTCTTTCCATGTGAAAAAAATGAATAGCTGTATGACATTATGTGTTAACAAGCATTTATTTTCAAGAAGCTCAGCTATATCACCTAATATTGATGAGAGACTAGCAATGTTTCCCATTAAGTAGATTTTTTTCCACTTCTCCTTGGCAAAACTTTGCAATGAACAATCCATTTATCTAGACTGGTTTTATAGGTTGCTAGAAAAATATCTGCTTGATAGCTAATGGCAGCCTGTTCCAGAAATGGGGAATACATTGGTTCAGGTATCTGTCACATCATCCAGTATAGTTTATGTAGCAGTATAGATTTAGGTCCGTAGAGCAGGTGGTTACTTTTCTACTGGTTATGTTTAGGTGAAGAAGGAATTCTAACAGGCCTGGATTTTTCACAGTATGGAAACTTAAGCAGCAATCACCATTCAGAAGTCTGTATGATACTGAAAAGAGGGACAGGGCTTTTAGTCTATCAGAGTAGCTAAGGGAACAAAGAATTTAGATATTTTATGAACAGGCATTGAGGTCTGCCAAGCTGCTTTAGGTGCTTAGCAAGGCACATGTTGAGAGGCATTATATTCAATGATGGGTCTAATTAGGGATGAATAAAGTAAGACTATAACATCTTTGTAGCTTAAGCAGATACCCGAAAAGATAAGTTATGGGAGGTAAAAAAGATTTTATAACTACTACAGAGACATTGTTATCAAAGGAGATTCTGTTAGCAACATAGGTACCCAGATCCCTAATGAAAGTGTTAACTTTAAGTAGAATTTTGTCTGTATGATAAACAGTACTGAAGCACGATTTATAAAAAGAAACTATGCTGCATTTGTTGGTGTTGAATGTAAACCAATGATTAATACACTAAACATTTGCTTGATCCAGCCCTTGCTGGGATTTGATAATTGGCCAGGTTTGGAAATGTCAGCAAACCTGGCTAGCCATAGTCCCTTGATATCTGTTTTTATGTCAGAGCAATATATATGAAAGAGAAGGGAGTCTAAGACATAGCCTTATGAGACATCACTGGTGACATTTTCCTGACTAGAACAAGTACTCCTAACTTTAATGATATGGGTTCTATCAGAAGGTCAGTTGCCTATTCAGTGAAGTATGTAAACGTTAATGCTAAAATGAAAGAGCTTGACAATACTTTCAAGCATGGAGGATAGTGACAAAGGCCTTGACAAGTTCCATATAAGCAGTCTGGACTCTATGCCCCTTAACCATGGACTCTGTAACCCTTTCAAAGAACTTAACCAGTATAACCAGGCATACAAGGTCACCTATATTGTTGTTTATTATTTCAGCTATATATTCCATGGCCTTACAAATAATGCTAGAAAGACCAGTAGACCTTGTAATTTCCAGGGTAGGTAGAGTGCCCACCCTTATGCAAGGTCACTACAACTATTATTCTTCACACCTCGTGGTCATAACTAGTGGGTTGACTCAGGCTGAAATACTGATGGAAGGGTTTTTATGCATATCAGTAGACATCCAAAGGTATTGCCAGGACTAATGGAAGTAGTTTTCTTAAATTTAGGAAAATGTCAAAATGTCTTTGTCCAAATTGATCTTGGGGGTTAGAGGGCTATGGAGGGACAACAGTGGAATGAAACTGGAAGTGAATTTATCCACAAGAACATTAACACTGTCCTTGGGGTCAGAGAAGCAGGTGTTATAGGACATAAATTCATTACAGAAATGCTGGCCACTTCTAAGCTTCCTGATATAGTTGAAGAAGACCTTATGGTTATTCTTTGAATCAAATGTGGTACTATGTACATAGGTGATCTTATATTTCCTAAGGATAAATTTGAGAGACTTTTTTGCCTATTTAAAATCTCTTTTATGTACATGAAGTGGACATCTTTAAGTGACGGCCAGACTTTTTTTCTTTTTATTATAGAGTTTTTAACATGATAGTTCCAAGATATGGATTTAGCTTTAAATTTGACATCATGCTAATTCTGGAGTGGTACAGATGGTTCAATGCACCTAGCCAAAAGGGAGTAAAATTCGGAGCATTATGTAGCAGCCTCAGTTGCAAGGTTTGCTTTGGAGTTACACCAGCTGTGATTATCAATAAGATTAAAAAACAGTCAACATTTTTTTTAGTAATTCCTGAATGTAGAGGAGTTATTAGGGACCACAGTGCGTCTCTTCATGGAGAAGACTACAGTGAGGATTTCAGGTTTGTCTAGGGAGGGTGAAACACGTTGGCTGATGCAATTGGGTGAAGGTTTTGTTAGGACAAGGTAAAGAAAATTGACATCTTTGGTGGGTAGGGAGATAATTTGATCGTGTATTAGCATGTAACAAATTGAAAAATCTCTGGGCATATTTTTTATTGGTAGTATATATGTGCCTGCTTATGTGTTGATGGTTGAATTTACCCATACAAAAAATATTTGGTTAAGTCATTAACTTTTTAACTGGCAATCTTATTCTATATGCTCTGAAAGGGGTCATAGATGGTGATCTGTAATATGATAATTCATCTTATAAAGTGCATGTAGGCCTTCAACCAGTTCCAGATTAGCATCATGTGAAGTCTGGCGAGAGACAAGGGAGTTAATGATAAATACAGATATTCACTTACATTTGTCAGTAGATCTAAATGCATGATATGCCTTGTATCTTAGAATGCAGTGAATGCTAACACTACAATGGAACTTAATTTTTGTAATTAAACAATTGCAGATTTCTTTGAGGTTAAAGAAGGTCTCAAGTTTAGGCTCCCAGCATTCTGCATCACTACCCTCATATTATTCAGATTAGAGTTTGTTATGCTGGAGCATCCATCAGGTGATCTATACCTAAAAGAAGCACTGTGGGAGTATTAAAAGTTTCAGCAAGAATGTAAAAACCAAGGTGTGAGAGATGCAAACAATCCCTGATAAAGCAAGTAAGCCAATTTACTATTTCATTTAATGCAATCACACACTGCATAACCCCCCCCCCCCAGAATGACACAACTTTATTGGCCAATTATTGCATCCAATTAATTTATCCTTGAATTTTTGTTCATGGTCAAATGCTACTCAATGCCAGGGTCTTGGCCTCTATGATGACATGAGCATAATGTGCAGCAATGTCTCTCCTTGTTTCCCCAGGGTAGAACACTTAAGTCGCTCACACATGGACCATTGCAAGGTGTGAATGCCTTTGGGACAGTGTGGGAACCATAGTGCCCTAGTGACATCCCTAATCCTTTCATCAGAGAGGAATCTGTTACCCTATTCTTTGCCAAGCTGGGAAGTGTTCTGTCTGTATGTCTTACAGTGGAGTCACCAATGCCTAAGACATTTGAGGGATGTGTTGCAAGCTTAGGAGACTGTAAGGGTACAGGTATGCAGTACAGGTGACTCCCAGTAACAGCAGGTGTGGCTTCATGTGGGTGTGGTATCTGCATTTCTGATATGTGGCTAAGGTAAGCTAGTAGGATTTTTAGGAGATCTAGGAGGCTTAGGTAAGTATTTCTTTACAACCTTAGCATACATAGTAGTAATAGTTTAACACTGTGTTATTGTAGTGTTGTGGTGATGTTTATTGACAGTGGATAGGATTGAGAATAGGTCCTCCAACTTAGATAAATATGTTTCCCTGTCATACATGGAAGCTGAAAGTCGGCTGGCAAAGAAGGAGGATAAAGGAGGTTAAGACTCTATGGCAACAAACAGTGTTCTTTGGGACTATTTATTACATTGATACCAGCTAATGGAATTAACAGAATATAGATCTAAAATCAGTGCAGAATAGTAATAGTTGAGGGCACACAATATATAACAAGCTCAGTTAGGATAGTAAGAGGAATCATTTGTGACATTTTGTTTGACAATAACTGTTTCCACCTATAGTTAACCGTGGGATCCCAATATTCTGAGAGTATGGAATAGAAGGAAAGGATAAATTAATTTAATTAGTTTAAGGGGAGTGCCTCCACTAATACATAGTATTTTGCTTACTAACAAGCCAGTAAAAGATGAGTGGAAGGTAACTATGTGGCAAAATTAACACAAGGGGTGGATAACTCGAGAGATACTTTGTTTTAGAACAAAACAGGAACAGGTTGGGCGGGTGGGACAATTTTTTCTGCACATCAGTCTATTCAGTGGCAGAGGCTGTCCCATGAGTTTTCTTTTGAAAACCTTGGAATGTTTTCTTTTCCCTTTAAATAAAAATTCTGTTCTCTATCTCCTCCCTCAGTTTATGTGTAACCAACTTCTAATTTTTATGACTCACAAAAATACACAGTTTTGTTCTCTCCTAACCAGAAGTTTAAATAACTTCAAATAGCAAAAAAAACCCCCACAACAATCAAACAAGAAATAACATAACCATAATTAAATATGATAGACATATAATATCCACTGTAGATCGATGTTAACATGTTTTATCTTGTAATCTGCATTGCATACTCATCAAAATACTGTTTAGTTTGATTCCCATTATATTCTTGAATATTGCTGTTCGTGTCATAGAGCACAAGGATGCACAACATTACAAGACTGAGGATATGCATACAAGTGCCTTTTATTCCATATTCCCAGCTGACATCAGTTTTATTTTTTCTATTGTCACATGAGGTGGTCCCTTAAGGAAGCATGATTAGATGTTCATAACACTGAAAATCACAATATTACAATTATTAACATTAACAAGGAAAGAGATGTAAAAATGAGGAGGGTGTTGGAGCTACCACATCTGTCTGGTCACCACAATGGGACTCATTTAAGATTAGAATATAGTTTACAATGCAATAACTATAACTCTAAGTGAATGATGAAGAGGTTTGAACAGAGATGGGAGTAATGTGGTGTTCCGAAAATGAATATATGGTGACAGGATATACACATGGAACATCTAAGGGAGTGCTTAGTGGCTATCTATAGGATATTGCTTCAGACTATGAAGACTAAAATGTTATACCGTGGAAGTTTGAGTTGAGGCTGACTGGGCTGGGTAAGCTTTATTCTCTGACAGATCCTACAGTTTTGGGGAAACGGAAGAATAACACATTAAGGTGTTATTCTAAAAGATCTATGAGATTTTACTTTGAACGTTTACTTAATTTGATTAATAAAGTGGCTTGCTGTTTAACAGAATAAAAGAGATTAAACATGTTGTGGAATTAACTGAATTTTCAATGATAAATCTCAGAGAAGAAAATATCTGAAATAAGAGTAAGGGAACAGTAGATACAATATGAAGAATGTGCAAATCTCACTCAAAATAATTTAGATACTGATCAACAAACATGAAAAATAAAAAGGAAGAGTTACTTATTGACGGAGGTAAAGTAGTACGGATTTGGAACATCATAAACTGATAAAAGAGGCTGTAGAGTATAAATATGGAGTTGGAATTTCCCATGTGCGACATCAGGAAAAGGAAATTACTGAAATTTAGGAATACATTGTGGGAAAAATCAGTACAAAACAACTAGAAAGGTGGAGATCATAACAGAAGAGTGAAGTAAATATTGAGAGTCGAGGTAATAGAATCCTGAGTAAAAGTAGAATCTGAAGTATATAACACTTGGAATAAAGAAAGTTTAGCACAGTCCACCTGGAATATGGGTAGCATTATTCTTTACAGATAATGCATTTGTCTTTCCTCATTCAGAGAAAAATTGGCCAGATCTTGAAACCAGAAACAAGGATGAAAACGAGTCTCAGAGTGTCTGGGACAATAAAAAGTATATCTGCCGGACTGATTTTTTCAGTGAGAAGAGGCCTTGTAATTACTCAGCATATGAACAACTTCTCTACCTAAGCTTTCCTCACTGGATATGCCAATGAAGATACCAATTTATCTGATCAAATCCCATTCAAAGTGAAGCCTAATCAGACAAGCCCAGGAAAACAAAATGTCATCTGTTAATAAACTTATTAAGATTCTCTGAGGTATTGTGCTCTGAGAATTAGTTTGATTAACATGGTGTAGAGAAGGTAAATGCTACTGGAATTGGGGTGTGATTGGCTCTTCCCCACATAAGAATCATTTTGTTCTAAATGTAAACCAATTGATTGTATGAATCATACCAGAGTTGTGAATGGATGGTATGGTAGAGAGATAACCAGGTGTAAGATGGCTTATGTGTGTTCTCATGACATGCACATTGACATTTCATTAAGTCAGGTGGAAAAGCTCACAATTTAATATATTATATCTGCTTAGGAACTTTCTTAGGTACATGGCTATCGAGCAGTGGTATGCTCCTGGGCCAGTTCAAGAAAGTGGCTAAGGTGACAGCCAGTTGTCCTTTACAAGGAATACAACACTTTTGGTCAGCAAGACTATGTACAAGGATGAAGCTTGACATAGTAGTGAAAATGTGCTAAGGTTTGTTATCAGTATGAGTTTAACTTGACTTAAAACTAAGCATAGTCATGGTTCATACACAGTTTAATGTTTTTAAATTCCATAAAATGGATGGTCCTTGTTCAGCTGATGCATTCAGAGGAGAAATTGTCTTAAACACGTGGATTGTAATATACAGAAAGATTCCCTAAAGGTAAGCTAGTAAGGAACACATTCTAGTATATTTTAAATGTAGGGAAACATGTTATCCCTTTAATATTGCAATGAAGAGTGTATTCAATTGAAATGCCACTGGGGAAGGACAAATATGTGCTGCATTTTAGCGGAAGGAAGATAGGAGAAGTTTAGTGTCTAGCATGATACTGGAAATCCATGCAAAGTAATAGAACCCCATCCTTGCAGGATGCCTCTAACTGTTCTTAATGTGAACGAGACTCGTATGTAGGAAGATTAAATGCATTATGCATTACTGAAAATATATACAGTTTAAATGGAGATCACAGTACAGTGCGGAATGGTATGTTTATCCTTTTTCTTGTTGTAGTGTGATCTTGGAGTTGATATATTTAATTAGCAAGGGATGTGGGGTGCACAGGGGCTTATCCCCACCTTCAAAAACATAAAAAACAGATTTTCTTGTTTTTATTTACATTTTGAAGTTTCAAAACTTTGATCTTATGGTCTCAGCCATCATCTTATAGTCTTGACCATAAGAAATTCGAAGTTTTGAAACTTCGAAATTTAAAAGTAGACCTATATATATATATATATATATATATATATATATATATATATATATATATATATATATATATATATATATATATATATATATACATATATATATATATATATATATATATATACGCACACAAATATATCTAGGCACACTCTCGTATTTGTGTATTTGTGTGAGTGTCTGTGTGTGTAAATATATATATATATATATATATATATATATATATATATATATATATATATATATAGGTTACCTTTGAAAGATCGACAGTGCAGAAGATCAACACGTAAAACACCAAGCCCAGAAGAACAACAATGCAGATGATCGACAAGCCGTAATCCTGACAGCGAAAATATCGACAGGGGTAACTTATGAGCGCGACCTGGTAAGTGTGCGATAGTGAGGGACTTAGGGTTAGGGTGCAGGTAAGGTTAGTGTGCGATGGTGAGGGACTTAGGACTAGGGAGCAGGTAAGGTAAGTGTGCGATAGTGAGGGACTTGAGGGTTACGGGCGGATTAAGTGAGTTAGGGTTAGGGTGCAGGTAAGATAAGTGTGCAATAGTGACGGACCTTAGGGTTAGGGTTAAGGTTAGTGCATAGATAGTTGTGTGTAAGGTGTAGTGTAGGTTTTTAGGTTGTTGGTGTGCTTGTGTTGTGAGTGTGTTGTGTGTAACAGTCAACTGTTTGTTTTGTTAAGTGTAGGGATTGTGGTGTGTCGGGCATGTGGACTGTCGTGTTTGTGAGGTTTCGTTCTTCTGGGCTCAGTGGTTTGAGTGTCGATCGTCTGCTCTGTCGATTTTTCAAAGGTAATCCATATATATATATATATATATATATATATATATGGAGAGAGACGCACATATGCACATATAAAAATTAGCAATGCAGACATAAAGACAGAGACACATGAAATAAAGCTTAAGAGTTGCTGTCCAAGGAAAGAAAACAGGAAGCAGAAAGCAAGATGGAGGTGGCAAGACAATAATATTTTGTAAAAATGGAGGGTAACAATGAACAAGACCCACAGTCTGCTCAGAAACCTCCCTAAACTGATAGCCCTGACAAAGGTGCAATACCATAACACATCAGAAACACAATGCACAAAGAACCACGATACAGATACAAACATATACTATGCAAGCTAGGGAGAGATGAGAAGGACCACTCTGGTGGAGTTGCTGCTCTATGTCTATAGAAGGGCTTTGAGTAACATAAATCAGTGGTATCTAGTATATCTATGAAAGGAACGGAAACACATCTTGTGACACTTCATTAAGACCCATTATAGCAATATCTAAATTTTTAAAAATATATATAAAACTTGCTGTGATGTTGAGAGATCTTGAAGTAGATTATGCTAAATAAGGGTGCAGGGGTGCAGACAAATGCATGCACAGTTGAATTGCATGATTCATGCAGCAGGTATGGCTATAAGCATGAGAGAAAACCTTAATTTCATTTTAATCAATCTTGCAGTCTGTACTAGATAAGGACATTTGTCTAAGATGCATAAATGGAACAAAAAATGTTCAAAAATATGTGTCTGCTGTTGAAAGAAAACATGAAAAGAAACTGTTGGCATTAGTGAAGTGAAAATACTTGCCACACTAAATGATGAAAATGCAATAGTGAAAATGACACGAGTGAATTTCAGAATGCTAGAAAAAACAATGAGAATCGGTGGATGGAATACTGAGTGTAAGCTAGACCCAGAGAGTGTAATATTTGTCTCAAAATGCCTTCAAAATGTTGGGCCCAGTTAGCTTTGAATTAAGAGTTGTGTGTGTACCTCTCAACTGTCCAGATCTTCCCAGAATATCCAGATTTTTGTGTCAAATTTTTGGCCTGTTCCTCATAAAATTTGTGGTTTTCTGGCAAATCACAGAAGACTGAAGTCACTACATAATGACATGCACTTGCGTTTCAGACTTCATATCTTTCACAAGATGCATTTTAGCACAAATCTTTTTATTCTAAGTTTATAAGAGCAATATCTAAAATGTGTCCCTATTTTTGTGCCTTTGTCCCCCTATTATTTCAGGCTTTGTCTATATTTCTTGCTTTAAAAGGTTGAGAGATATGGTTGTGTGCACATAGTTAGTCTTTATTGGCTATTGGGTGACAGCACTGGGTCAAACAATGCCAGCATGTGAGCACAAGAATTAGAAATACAGACGTTTTGTAAAAATGTAACAGTAAATTCTAATTTTCTAATATTTTGCATTATTTTGCCTTTTTAGTTTTTTCACTTGGTTTGTGCTTATAACACTATAATTGGACTACACCCCATTCCTAAGTCAGGATGCACTTAAGAGTTCATGAAATTAGTATTGTTTTAGTCTTTGATGTTAGGTAAGAGTGCTCTTCTCAGCATTTGCAATGTGCCCAGAATTGGTTCCTTCTGTAATTCATATGGGGTTACATGTATTGACAGCATACTTAAGTACAATTTTAAATTCTTTATTATAAGACCTATTGTTCTTACTACTACTGGAACTATCTGGTAATCTTTCTTCAACATTGCTCATCTCTGCTTGCAAATTGTGGTATTGTATAACTTTCTGTATATCTGTACATAATATACTGTAATCATTGTATGTAGCTATCTCAATGATCAATAATACTTTTGCCTTTTTTCATGGACTACATCTGGTTTTCTAGCACCTACTTTTTGAACTGTTCGTAATAGGCAATCCCATGTGATATAAATGTCATCATTCTCTATAATGCTTCTCAGCTACTGCTACCTTGTAGTGTTCACACAATCTGCAATGCAGCTGTCTTGCCACATGATTTTACCTTTCAGTACACCTGCCGTCTGCCATGAGTATATCACACCCAGCAACAAGATGTGCATGTTTTCAGTTCTGTTTTACAGAACTTGCATTTGTCTGTTTCTGAAATGTTTTCAATGGACATTGTAAACCAACATGTGCTTAGTTCACTATTTTGGCCACAATTATTAGCTTTCATCTTTTGGTTTCAATTTACCACTGCTTGACCAATGCCTATTAGAAGGCTGTAATGGTAAAATAAATTTATATCATGAATGCAAAGACTATCACAAACAGTATGTAGAGCCAAAGGAATGATATTCTTCATGCCTACGTTGATTTATTTACAGATCAAAGAATGCTGTCAGGAAGATATCACATGCAAATAAAACCTGATGCTATGTCAATGATGCAGCTCCAGGGATTATACTAGAAGAGAAATAAAATGAACAGAAAACTAGGTGTCATTAAGAAGCAATTAGATCCAAATGAATGAGTGAATAGATCAGTTCCTGTTGTGAAATAGACAAGATTTGCATTAGTATTGATACATAAGATTTGAAGAAATTGATTAAAAGATAACATAACCCATTGTTTTTACTTGATAGGTGGCCTCAAGAGTGCAATATATTATGCTGTTTTTGTACTAGATGCGAACTAGGGATTCTGGTAGATAAAATTAGATGAACAAAGTTCCAAACTATGTCCTTTTAGTATGCATTTATGAAAGTGCAGATACCTTAGACTGCTGTTTGGTATTTCATCAGCAACACAGATTTTCTAAATAGTTGTTGCTATTCATCTAATTTAAATATTTGAAGATGTTGCAAGAATAATTGAATACCAAGATCATGATCTGTTAGTGTAGAACCAGGTACAAGAACATGATAAGTGACATACAAAGCTTATAAACTGATTAGTGCATCACAAGTTAAAGTTAAATGAGACAAAATGTAAAATAAGTGTGATGACCAAAATATGAGACATATTCTTATATAAAGAAGTGTTTCAGTTATTATCATTATGGGTAGTATATAATTATTGATCATGGGATAGATAAGAACAATCTAACACCAAGTGATATAACTTAATTCAAGTATCCGAAGGGAAATTGTTTAAGCTTAAATTGGCTTACAATGGCAGCTAGCCAACTGCTTGTGGATGAAGTTTGAGTCAGAAAAAAGTCTGAACTATGTAGTTAGACAAAAGCCAAAAAGCAATCAGTCATTGTAGAGATTTCTAGAATTATTACACTACTTTACAAAGTTTGCACCATATATATCTAAGATAACCATGTCTGTAAGAAAGTTGTTTGGGTCAAGTCTATTTCTGGAATGCAGCTGTGAACAAGAAGGGGGAGTTAAATGCTTAAATATATAGCTACAGATGGTCCTAATGAGATTAATGTAATTGTTTTGCAAGTGGATATTAGCATTGTTTTGAAACTATGACCTTATAAGAAAATAGGTCAGTTGATATGAGTTAAAAGTATTTAAAGATGTACAAAAGACATATACTGAGTCTGAACATGATCTGTTATAGTGTATCGATATGAGACATTCCATGAATATGTTAATGTTAAAGAAGGTCAGGTGGAAACAGACAAGTATAATTTGCATATTCAGACAGTCCTTGCACAAAGCACTTCTTGAATTACAGAGAATTTTATTTTGCCCACATATGCATGGCCTGCAAATTTAATACAGATCAGACAAGGAAGTACACATAACAGATATGATGAGTATAGCATATTTACCAAATAAACACAAAGAAGTGATATAAGAAGAATTGGAGATTTTTTGGGAAATTTTACAGTTGCCAACAAAAGAAGATGAATTAAAAACATTTCTTAGAAGTAATGATGGTGCGTTACTGGGAAGTAAATACTGTGGGAAGAAATAGCCAGGGAATTTTTATGGCTAGGCTTGTATAGGCCCTAGGGCCAATAGCCTAGTACCAACCTATGACCCTATGAACTGAAAGACATTACTCCAAAAGGCCAGCCAGATCAAAAATCACAATTAAGTAAAGAAATTCAATGTTATTTTTCTTTTAAGGAAATAATTAGTTGCATCCAGGTTTGCTACTAAAGGATGGCAAAATAAGTGTTGCCAAATAATGCAAGAATCATTCCTGAGAATAGCAAAGTGAAAAGGATGAAAAAGAGATCCAATACTTTGCCCAGAAATGTTAACTGAAATAAAACAGTTACTACAGAGCTGTGCCACCTACAATTCACTCAGTGACAACAATGTAGAAGAAGAGACATGAACTGTTTTACTCTATGATCTTTCTGCTAGCAAGCAGTATCTTTATTCATGGACCTGAGAGGTCACATGTTTGTGTTTTCATTTAAATAAGCCATAACCTCATATATGTGGACTGTTATCCCATGTTCTCTTAAATAACAAAAGTGACACTCACAAGTGCAAGTGTGTTTCGTACATTAAAATTTGCCGTCTGATGTTTTCATATATGACATTGGTGCATGGTGCAAAAGTCAGGAAACTCATAAGATCTGTACAGGATTGCGAATTCAGACTCATAATGTTCACTCTGTACTACTTACAATTCTGTGGACAAGTGTTGAGAATTATGAAAACAGTGTTGCAGCAAAACCTATGCGACTTGCCATCTCACAGTTTTGGAACACTGGAATACTGCATTGCAAGGACAAGAGTCTACTATATCAATTGTTAATGAGCAGAAGATTGAGGAGAATATTATCAGCTTCAACCTTGCTGATGCCTAAAAATCAACATAAAGTTAAGCAGATGATACACACACACACACACACACACACACACACACGCACACACACACACACACACACACAAAAATATATATATATATATATATATATATATATATATGTGTGTGTGTGTGTGTGTGTGTGTGTGTGTGTTAAAAACATCCATATAGTTGAATGTTTGTAATGGTGAACATTTTTTACACTAACAGAAGTGATCATTCTAAACACATTCGATTGCTTCTGCTGGCATTAAGTTTGTGCAATATCTCAAACAGAGGAGATTGGGGAATTTACCCTTTTCTCAATGTAAAGTGATCTCAGACTTGGTATATATAATTAGCAGGTGGTGTGAGAGGTGCTGGGGAGGGGGTGGGGGGCTTTCCCCTACAAAAACATGACTCCTGTGTTCTTTTCTATATTTTTTGTATGCTATGTATTTCAGTCCTTTTGGATCAATGTTTTTAGCCAATATTTTTGCACCAAAGTTTCAAGAAGAGCAGCAACCAGAAGTATCACAACTAATCCTGCTGCAAAGAATTATTGACTGAGAAGTTTTATAGTGGATATTTCCAAAAAAAAAAACCCTGAAATAACATCTTGTAGTAAATTTATAATGCAGTAAGAAATGTTCCAAAAAGAAGAACAAATGTCCAGCTTAAATCATGCTGTTGAATACTTCAGATATAGAGCTCTGATGAAACCACACAGATATATGTTCTGTGCAAGAACTATGCTTGTTTCCAATATCTGAAGAGTTTCATTAATTAAACATTTATTTGAATGTATGTGAATGTTTGAATTTGTTTTAAACAGCCTGAGCCATATTTAGTACAGTGAATTAAAGTTAATCTCAAATAAGTGCTGCACTATAAAATAAGGCATGCTATCTCATAAATAGATATTCCCCGGGATTCATGAAGCTTGCGCCAGCTGCAGGTGTAGCGTTGGCGTTCCAACACCAAATATGGCTGGCGAGCGATCGAGGTACGAGCTGTTTCCATGTGCACTACCTGCATATGCTACGCCTGCACAGCTCCCGGCCCCTGTATGCTAATTACCCCATTTGCAGCAGTGTAGCATGCAAATGAAGGCATTTAGCGATCCAGGAAGTCATGCAAGCGTAGTGTATGCATACAGAAATGTAAACCGTAAAAAAAGGTTTACATTTTTGCACACATAAAATCGGAGCCATGACAGCCGACCAAACACATGTATTATATTGTTAATATATGCCAATGGCTAAATATATAGCCATTGGCAAAGAAAATGTACAAAATATAAAAAGAACATTTAATTTTTTTTCGCACTATCGTGAAGTTTAAGCACAGGACAGCAGCGCGCAAATGGGATCAAAAGGAAAATAGAAAAATATAGAATAAAACTGCAATGTAACACATATCATGATTTCCCCATAATAGTCAATGGCAGGCATGTTACACCATACCATGGTGCAAGGGTTGCTAAGGGGCTGTAACAATGTTTTGTGTGGTAGCTAGGAATTAGTAGGCAATGCCATGCAAATGAGAGGAGTAATAGTGAATCACAGATTTCCCGCTGGTGTAAGGATGCACCTCACAGCATAGCGTTATAACACTGAGGTGTGCCCTTGAGATAAAAATTACATCAAGAGAGGGGTGTGTCACCTTTGCTGTAAGTAGATTGGAGCATTGCTAATTCGATATTCCCGTAGCTAAGCAAAGCTGCAGGAAAAGGGTGTGTTGAACTGGCTATAGCTTTGCTTAGCTGAGAGCACACAAGGTAACTGAGTATGTATGTGAATGGAGGTTAAAATGCGCTTAAACTCGGTAAACGGAGTTGTGCGGCGTGCATTGGAGCTGAAACAGGAAGGACATTGGAAAAAAATAAGGAAATGCTGCAGCAGGGAAATTGGAGTACAAATGACTAATTAACACTTAGGAACCTACAGTGGGCAATTGACAACAGCTAACAAGGCTGCAAGCAGCTACCTGCAGAACAAGAAAGGGGAGGGGCTTTACTGCAAAGAAAACAGTAAAGTGTCACAGCAGAACAAAGCAGAATTGCATTATATCAGCTATAAAACACATTTTGCAACACATGACTGGGTAGGGAAAGTGCAAAACAAGAAAGTTGGCAGGTGGATGCATGCCTGACAATGAGAGGGGATCCAGGTTTAAAAGTGAATTAAAGGGCAACAGATTAATCAAGGCAGGCAAGCATAACTCCACACTACAGGCCCCACACTTGCAGTACTCACTGTAAAACCCATAATTATGATACCCTGCAGCTGGAATTGCTCATACTCAGCCAATGACATCAGCAGCATCCATAGCACAATAGTACAAAGTGTGAAAGCACCTCACACACACTTGTGTATTCCCATACACTCTGCACCATTGGTGTATACATACAGGGAACTTTTAATATGTACATGTTAGGGTATGCCATAGCTTTGATCCACCAGCATGTGTTGGAGACTGAAGGTGGTGTGGAGGATGATGCACACGACCACCTCAGGCACCAGAGGAGGAGGGGAGTGTTCAGACCCAGGGTAACCTACCAGGGGCTACATGATCTGGAAATAGTAGAGCATTACAGGGTGGACAGGGACACCCTACAGCAACTTGTGGAGCTGTGCTGGCCATGCCTCAGAGCCAGAACAAACAGAAGGGAACCCATCCCAGTAGATATGAAGGTATGTGTAAGCCTGAGAATACTAGCCACAGGTACCTTTCAAAGGCCAACTGGGGATATCATGGGGATCTCACAGGCATCAGCATTCAGGGTACTTCGCAAGTTCCTGGATGCCATGTTACCACATGCCAATGAGCACATATACTTCCCTCAAATGCAGGAGGAGATGGCCAGCAATATGCGTCTCTTCCACCGTGTGGCAGAATACCCGGAGGTACTGGGTGCAATAGACTGCACACACATACACATCAAGTCACCACCCAGTGAGCAGGGTAGATGCTAAATAAACTACAGGGAATACCCCTATATCAACTGCCAAGTCATGTGCAATGCCCAGGACATTATAATGGATGTGTGTGGTGGCAGCCCTGGAAGCTATCACGACTCCCACATCTGGCATGCCTCACAGCTGTATCAGGTATTTGCCAGGGGGGACATCCCAAATGGCCATGTGGTGGGGGATGCTGGCTATGCACTGGAATCGTGCATGATGACTCCCATCAGAAATGCACACACACCCATGCAAGAATGCCATAATGAGGCACACGCACACACCAGAATCATCATAGAGCATGTGTCTGGGATGCTGGGATGCTTAAGTCATGGTTCTGTTGCTTGGACATATCTGGTGGAGCCTTGAAGTACTGTCCAGGCACATGTGCCCACATCTTCATAGTATGTGCCATGCTACACAATATGATCCTGCAGAAACAGCTGCAGCAGGGACAGAATGGTGAAGGCACTCGCAGCCCACCACCATTGCCAAGGGCCCCACAGGCACAGAGGTAGTCAGACCATAAACACTCTGAGCCAGCCCCAGTAGGCAGACAGAGGTGTGCCCAGTATGCCAATGCCTTGGCAAGGAGGGAATGTATAGCACACACACTGACAGTGTGAAGAGTGTTAGTGAGGGGCTCTGTATAATGTAATTAGGGATGTTGTTCCAACTGACACCTTTCTCCACCTGCACACACAGTAAAAATGGATGGCACACACACAAGACTACCTGTAAATTGTCATGTATAGGCAGTCTATTGTGTGCATCCAACATAGGCAGCCCTCAACTATTGCTCACACAACTGCTATTGGCACAAGGTAAGTCAACACCTGAACAGTAAATCAAGCTATCAGCATGTGCTGATACTGTATGTATAGGTTCATAGGTTCATAGGTAGGTACTTGGCTAACTGCCCAAGGGTATTCATAATCCTAGCCAAAATGTGTCAGCTTTTGCCACCCTATTGATTAATTAACTGTCCCTTTGTGGAGCAGAGTCAATGGCGGGATCCCTGGGGTATATCTACTGTTCCCCATCCATTCTTCAAGGTTTCTCTTGAAGAGTGTTACTGAGGAGCTCTGTATAATGTAATTAGTGATGTTGTTCCAAAGCATGGGGAGTTTCTGTGACATGAATCTGTCCCTCCAGCATGTTCTAGTTATTGTTGTGGCAAGGTTTAACTCACTACAGTATGTGGCTCACTGTGACATGGATTCCCATAGGTGGAGCTTATCCATTAAGCCTGAGTTGGACAAGGCTTTGTTGTCCAGCAGAGATCATTTCTGAGTAAACGAGGTGTCAATGAGTAAAGCAGGAGTTTATTCAGTCTGGCTGCATAGGACATATGTTTGAGGCCAGTAATCCTCTTGGCGAGGTACGTTTGTGGACCTTGCAGCTGTCGGAAGTGTCTTCTGAGGTACATCCCAAATGGGTTATCATACTCTATGATGAGAATGATGAGTGATGAGTAAAGGGGCACTATATCCTCAGTATGACTAGATGCAAACCCTCTAGTAATCAGATGGCATACACAGAAGGATGTCCTAACTGCTTTGGAGATATGATTGGCAAAGGAGAGATCACTATCTACCTTAGTCCCCAGATCCCCTATTACCTCATCTGTATTAAGGTGGCTGCCACTTATGTGTTAATATGTGGGTGTTTAGTTTTTCCTAAATGGAATGACCATGCAGTTTGTGGCACTTTGCTTGATGCCATGACTTTGAAACCCTGTGTCGGTCTCTGTGAGGCCCTTTGAAGGATGTCTGTGTCAGCTGGTCTGTCAATTATGGCTCCCAGTTTGCAGTCATTGCCAAACATGGTCTGCCATAGTCCGCCTGTGTTTGCCTGCACCTCTGAGAAGTATATGCCTAACAACAGGGGACCCAGCACTGAGTCCAGTGGGACACCAGTTGTGACTGGTTAAGAGTTGGACCTGGAGGCTGCTAGTCTTACCATGTGGGTTCTGTTGTAAGCCTGTTGGCAACCCATCCTGTGATGTATGGGTTCATGTACAGGCTGGTGAGTTTATCAATAATACCTGAGTGGGGAATTGTTTCAAAAGCCTTGGTGAGGTCCAGGTAGTATGTGTGAACCACCTCTCCCCTCATCTAATGCCTTGGTGACTGACTGTAAGACATCAACCAGGTTCAGTAGGCATGATCTGCACTCAACCAAGCTGACCTGGGTTGGGTCAGGTGTTTAGAGGTTACCAATGTCTTTGTTAATGAGTGCCATGAGGATGCACTACATAGCTTTGCAGACCAGGCTAGTCAGGCTTATAGGGTGGTAGTTACCATGGTTAGTTGTATTTCCACCTTGGTGGAGTGGAATATCCATTGCTATGCGCCATTGTTTGGGCAAGAGACTGTTTAGAGGCTGAGGTTGAAAAGCTTAATTAAGTGGGGGGTTAGTTCGTCTTGTAGTATTTGCAAGATGCAGTCTGGGACACCATCTGCCTCCACTGACACTGTGTTTTGCCATTTGAGAGGGCTATTTCCACCTGTGTGTCTCTGATGTCTGGGATACTGTACTTTATGGGTATTGTTGTGTGCTCTTTAGGGGGTGAAGTTTGCACTGAATGTATCTGCAAGGATGTTGGCAATATTAGTAGGTTCAGTATGTTTTGTGCTATATTGCACTGGCACAGTGCAAATGTGTATGTTACCACATAGATCCTTGACATAGCCAAAGAAGGCTTTGTGGATATCTTTCAAATACTTGCCTATTTTCCTCTTGAAGTTAGCCTTGGATGATTTCATGAGGGACCTAAGTTTCTTACTAATACTGGCCACGGATGTCTGCCCTTCTTGGGATTTGCTATTTTTCTGGACTGCTGTCATACTTCTGTTGTATAGCCTGTTTATTGCTGGGGTCCACCAGACTGGTGTCCTTGTCTTGGAGGAGCGAGTCTTGGTTTACCAGTGATGGCACGATCCATACACCCTTGTAGTTGTTTATAGAGTGCATTTGTAAATCTTTCTGTATCTTGAGCTATGTTTTCCCTTACAATGGGGGCTGTGAAACCTCCCATCTCTGTCTTTAGTAGTGTGACGTTAGCTGTAGGAAAGGTTTTCACTGTGGTTACCTTGGGTGGGGGAGATGGTTTGGTGTGGAAATCATCAGTGAATAGTTCATGGTCAGATCTAACCAGTGACTGGTTTACCTTTGCTGTGGTGCACCTGTCGCTCATGTTGGTGATTACCACTTCTAGTATGCTTCCACCTCTGGTTAGGGAGTTTACCATCTGATACAGGGCATTTGAGGTGATAAATTTCAGGAAGCGCTGGGCCTGGAAGTGAGTACTCGAGTAAGTTTCCCAGTTAATGGTTGGGTAGTTGAAATCGACCAATACCAGGGTGTTTGGTAGGACTGTCATGTTTTCCCCTGTCTCCAGGTAGGTGGAGTGGTGGTTCTGGGTCATGGAGGGTGATATGTAGCAGGCCACAGTTTGCATAGCAGTTGTGGCTGATGTTAGCTGCACATGGATGATCTCAGAGGTATCATGCTGCCCCACTAACCTGGAGGTGTAGTATCCCTGATGAATATGGGTAACCCCCCCCATGTCTGTGTCAGTCCATGTTCTTTGGCCAAAATGTGTGGTATGGGTTGTAGTCCGGTAGTGCTGGTGTGCTCTCAGGAGCCTTAAAACAGGTTTCAGTTACTGCACAGATGTTGACGTTGTCCATACTGCAGAGTGTTGTGAGTGTGTGCATTTTGTGATTACAACTCCTGGCATTGAGTAGCATAACACTCATTGGTTTTGCTATTGTGCTGTTTACAGAGGTGGGATTCACCTGTGAGTTTTGCCTAAAAAAAGCACTATGGGGCGCCACTAGCCTTGACCAGTATTCGAAAGCCTAAGGCTGACACATGCAAGCTGGTATTGTATTGTTGCATGCATGTTTCCCATCTGTGCTTGTTTCACATCTTTCCTCTTGCTGACCTACTGGTAAGCAATAGAAAGCCTTAAACTGATACAAGTCTTCTAGCTTTCAAGATAGGCTTTTGGAGTGATTAGGTATCAGTGTTCTGTATGTTCTTGCTGTACTTAACTGTTTTCTGACTACATGGTGATCTTTCACTGTATATTGTGATCTGAAAGCTCTGTTTATTCACATATTATTTCTGTGATGGCCTGCACTTTAGAGGTTCACAGATAGGTAGTAGGCTATCTGCCCAAGAGCATTTAGAAGCATAGCTACAGTGTGTTGGCTTTCTCTGCACCATTGATGGAGTAACTGAGTGAAGCATAGCCAATGAAGTGATTCCAGGCAGAGTTGCCAGAAGCTGTTGAAGACCGGGGTGGTGGAGGGTGATAGGGGCACTTAGTGATCTAAAAGGGGCATGTTAACATGAAAAATCAACACCATTCAATTTCCCCAACAGGCCTTGCAGCTATAAAAATGGAGGGGCTCCCCTCCCCTAGCTGTATGGTTCTGGGACACATGATCCCAGGGGTGTATATTATGTTACCTATTCACACATCAATGTTTCTCTTGAAGTGTGTCAGTGAGGGGTATGCCTAATGTAGTTAGGAATTTAATTTATAGTCTCTCATTTCATTTGTTATGTTTTGATTTCAAGAGTAAGTGAAGCTCAGTGGGTCTGGGCGCCTCCACCCTTTGCTTAGCCTAGCTTACACATAGAAGTCATCTAAATAGGAAATAGGAAGAAGTAATGTTAATGTCAATAGTGTAATGGTTACAGCATTTGCATAGTAACTGTGCATTTGTGGTTCAAATCCCAATAAAGTCAGAGATGTTTTTCATGTTAAAAAGTATACCTTAACCACAGCTTGTATATCTAGGTAATATTCTTCAGTATAATAAACATTTGAAACACCCATATAAACCCATGTGTGTCGGAGAGTAAAGTCAGCAGAGATTGCAATGTTATGTAAGCACATAGTGAGATGTTACTTTACTGAAATGTATATAGGTTCATAGGTTCATAGGTTCATACTAGGCTATCTGCCCAAGGGCATTTATAAGCCTAGCCCATAGTTATTTGGCTTTCGCCACCCCTTTAGTTTGAATAAAACTATGCCTATTATTTTGCTGTGCCTCTGTCAAGCAGTGACACTGAAGTAATCCCTGGGGTATATCTGCGATCCCCATCCATTGGTCAAGATTCCTCTTGAACAAGGCCAGCGAGGTGCTCTGCCTCACATGTACCGGGATTTTGTTCCACAGCATAGGGAGTCTCTGGGTGATGAATCTGTCCCTCCAGCATGTTCTATTAATAACCGTGTCAAGGTTCAAGTCTCCCGCCCTTGTGGTTCTGAGGGATCTAGATTTTTTGAGGTGAAGCATATTCATCAAATCAGGGTTTGACATGGCCTTATATGTCAGGCACAGGTCACCTCTGAGCAAGCGGTATGAGACTGAATAGAGCTGGAGTTCTTTCAGTCGGGCAGCATAAGACATATTTTTGAGACCCTTTATCCTTTTGGTGAGGAACTTTTGGGGCCTTTTCAGCTGCTGCAGGTGTCTGGTCAGATACATTCCGAATGGGGCATTGTACTCAATCATAGGTCTAATGAGTGATGAGTACAGGGGGGCGATGACCTCTCCTTGATCTAGATGTGAATCCCTTCATGATCAGGTGGGCAATGTAGAAGGTTTTCCTAACTACTTTAGCAACATGAGTGTCAAACGAAAGGCTACTGTCAACCTGGGTCCCCAGATCCCTGATGACTTCTTCTGTGCTCAATGGATTGCCACCTATATGGTAGCTAGGGGTAACCTTGTTTTTCCCGAAGGGTATGACTATGCATTTCTTGGCATTTAACTTTAGGCCATGGCTCTGGCACCAGTTATCCGTTTCTGTGAGGCCCTTCTGAAGGATATCTGTGTCAGATGTGTTTTCAACTATGGCACCCAGTTTGCAGTCATCTGCAAACTTTGTCAGCCATAACCCTCCTGTGTTTGCTTGTACTTCAGAAAAGTAGATGCCGAACAAGAGTGGACCCAGGACTGAGCCCTGTGGGACACCACTTGTGACAGGCTTTGAGTCTGACATGGCTCCAGCAACTCTGACCCTGTGGGTTCTGTCACTTAGCCAGTTTGCAACCCATCTTGTGATGTATGGGTTTACATTCAAGCTGATGAGTTTTTTGATGATACCTGAGTGGGGTATTGTGTCGAAGGCCTTTGCCAGGTCAAGGTAGGCTGTATGGACTGCCTTTCCCTCATCAATGGCCTCGGTGACTGTCTCGAAAAAGTCAACCAAGTTTAAAAGGCATGATCTGCCTTTGACAAAGCCAAACTGGGTTGGATCCAAAGTCTGCAAGTTCCCTATGTCTTTATTTATGAGTTCCATTATGATCCTCTCCATGGCTTTGCAGATAAGGCTTGTCAAGCTAATGGGACAGTAATTTCCAGGGTCGGTGGAGGCACCGCCTTGTGAAGTGGGACCACAGTCGCCGGCGCCACTCCTTGGGTACGTATCCTGAGGTGAGGCTAAGATTAAACAGCTGTCCTAACTGCGGGTTTAATTCCTCATTGAGTTCATGGAGCACACAGCCGGGGACACCATCCGGTCCCATGGATGCTGTGTTTTTGCTTTGGAGAGAGCAGTTCTCACCTGGGCGTTGGAGATGTTTGGGGGCTACAATCCTCTGGTATAGATATCTCTCCTTTGGGGGAGGGGAGAAGTTTGCACTGAACCTGTCAGCCAGTATGTTGGCAATGTGTGTAGGTTCAGTAATCTTCACATCATTTTGAACTAATTCTGAGCATATCTGGGAGTTTCCTCCTAGGTTTCTAACATAGCTAAAGAAGGCCTTATGATTGTCTTTTGAATCCTTGGTGATTTTTCTCTCAAAATTTGCCTTGGATGATTTTATGAGAGCTCTTAGTTTTTACTTATAATGATCAAAGGTGTCTTACCTTTCAAGGATTTTGCTCTATCTTGTAGTAGCTTCCTCCTTTTGTTGTAGAGCTTGTTTATGGCTGGGGTCCACCAGACTGGACGCTTGCCTTTGGTACAAAGAGTCTTAGTTTTGTTTGGGATTGCCTGATCCATGCAGTCCTGTAGGTGCTGGTAGAAGGCATTTGTAAGTGATTCAGCGGTTTGAGTAATGTTTACCACTGGCTCAGGGGCCTTAAAGCAGACCACACTAGTTTTAGAAGTGTGAAGGCGGCTTTTGAGGAGTTTTTCCCTGTGGTCTTTTTTTTTCAGGTGGGGGCGGGATGAGGACCTGCAGCGAGATTAGTTTATGATCTGATCACACCAGTGAGGGGTATACTTCGGTGTTGAACATTGTGATCCCATGTTCGTGATGATGAGATCAAGTATGTTTTCTCCTCTTGTGGGGATGGTGACTAGTTGTTCCATGGCATTTGAGTTTATGAACTCCAGGAACCTTTGGGCTAGAGTGTTTGGGCTTGAGTAGTGTTCCCAGTCTATATTAGGGTAGTTGAAGTCACCTAGTATGATGGTGTTTGGAGATACATTTATCCCTCCATTGTTTTCAGGAAGGCCATGTGAGGTTCCTGAGTTTGAGAGGGTGGCCTGTAACATGCTACAAATTGCAGAGCAGTCTTGCCTATGGTTAATTGCACCTGGATGGTCTCCGATGCATCGTGCGTTGCCACCAACCTTGAGGTGTGGGTGTCCTTTATGAATATGGACACCCCCTCCTTTCTTGGTGTTGTCCGGATTTTGGGGCCGGGCATGATATGAGGTGAAACCTGCTAGTGCTGGGGTGCTCTCAGGAGCCTTGAACCAGGTTTCTGTCACAGCACAGACATCGATGTTCTCCATACTGAGAAGGGCCTCGAAAGTGCATCTTGAGATTGAGACTTCTGGCATTGAGCAGCATTACCCTTAGTTTTTTACTTTTTGTGTTCTAGGGTGGTAGGTTTAGAATTTGAGCCTTGCCTAAAAAGGCACTATGGGGTGGCAAGAGCCTTTGCCAATATCCGGAAGCCTAGGGTGACAGGTGCAAGCCGTCCCTTGAAGCAGCGTGGCTTGTCCAGCATGTCATCCCAGGCAGACAGACATTGGATCCCCTTTGAATGACACCAGAATTTAAGCCAATTATTAAAGCTGATCATCTTATCACTGTATTATGGCATCATTCTAGGTGAAGGTAGGATACTGCTCAAGGTCAGGGTCATACCTGCCTGGGCTACATAATCAGAGAGCTCCTCAATGTCTCTTTTCATGTGGTCCAAGGAGTGCGTCTCAGGTCGTTGACACCAGCGTGGACAATGACTGAGTCACTTGTACCTGCTGTTGAGAGACCTGAGTGCTTGTGTTATGTGGCGGATTCTAGCCCGACAGGCAGCTTACTGTGACCTTCTCCTTACTCAGTCTGGTGAGCGGGATGTCAGTGTGTCTGACTATGGAGTCACCTATGACAAGTATGTTTGGTGTTGTATTTGGCCTTAAGGGCAGTGACTGCTTTGCACACTGATTTTGTTGTTTATGTGTTGTTTGTGTGGTGTATTGAGTTTGCAGTTGCTTGGGTGTCTGCTTTGGAGGCCTCTGCTGTTTAGGTAAATTTTTACTCAGAGCCTCCGAGTATGTCTTAGTGTGTTTATGTGTTTGATTCAGTGGTGTGGTTGAGTTATGTGAGACTTGGTATTGTGGTGTGTGTAGTTGCCTTCTCCTCCTGCCTGGTCTTGCCAGTCCTGAGTTGAGAGAGCTCAGCCTCCAGTCTGGCTAAATAGCTGCATCTCTCACAAGTGTAGTGTTACATGGGAGGAGGAGATGGTTGTCCGTGTACATGAGGCAATTGTAACATTGTCTCAGAATTCCCAGATTCACCAAATGGGCAGGA